>NC_051227.1:16786157-17076157 GCF_015220715.1 Pygocentrus nattereri
AGCAGACACACTCTGAATGTCAATACGCTCAGTCAGCTGTTATAACCATTAACAGAAGGGCATCCTCAAAACAAGCGCATGTGACATTTGTTAATGCTAAGAATTCACTTATGAATCCTCTCAGAGTGAAACTTCAGACTCTGCATATGTTAATCATATTACAGATTCATTTATGGCAGTCGGTTCAGATGACAAAAGGTCTGGAAAGAGGTGGCAAACAGTTTACAAAGTATGACTGAAAGAAGAATATAGCAGATGCCATACAATGGAATATGTCAGGCTGGCATACAAGCCCATCCAATGTGTTATAAAGCTTTGGCTGCCTGCAAATATATGGTGACCACGGCATTGTATATGGACAGTTATGAGAATCAAAAAGTCATTCGGAGAGTCAGGTGCTGAATGGTTGAGCGTTATGTGAGAAAGATGAAACACCACTCTTTTACTGAAACATTCAGCCTCGGCCCACCAAATTATCAGTTTACAGCAGACCTGTTACAAAGTTAACTGTTATTTAGATTTGTCATCCAGATATTTCTTACAACATTACCAACAAAACAAAAATATTGTGTTAAAATGACTCTAACTTTATTTGGTCAAAATGACAATGGCATTTATAGTTGTTATGGCATGACAACAACAAAGCTAAGAGACAAAGAGAGTCTTTGTCATGGTTATGGTTATGTAAAACCACACAAACATCACAGATGAACCTCAGGGGGAAAAACATGAAAAACAGATAAAATATATGATGTATACCCTTTAATATAATTCTCTTTGAAAGCTTCTAAGATTCACACAGCTGGCGTCAGGAGATTTTCACTCCGAGACCTTGCCCGTTTCTCTTTCTGAGGTGAATCCTGCCTGACTCAGGTGTGTAAATGCAGCAGTGTGGCATTGTTGTATTCATCAATGACAGTGTTAATGGAGGCTAAGCTGAGCTCTGACCAGCTGAGGCCTCATGGACACCTCCTGCTGACATTTATATAGCACATCAAGTCCTGCGAAAAAGGGTCTTGATTCATGCACAATACCAGACCTTGTGTTCCCTTCAGAGTGAACTTACTCAGATAATCAGGTTCTGCCTTGTTCCCCTTATGCCAGATGTCTGAAATTTGCTTCTGTTAGTTTTCTGCTGGAACTTCAAAGTTAATGTAGCTAACAAGTCATTGAAGCTTATAGCCCACCGGTTAGCATAATTTAATATTTGAGTAATTTGACATTCTAATTCTTATTTTGGTCTTCAAGGATTTCCTTATGTCTATTATACTTGATTAGCGGTTTTTAATTTTAATTGTACAAAATAGTGATTTTTTTTTTAATTGATTTACCCAGAGTTTAGCCATTACCAAACTGGGAGGTTGAAAGCATATAAAAACCAATATACAACCCCAATTCCAATGAAGTTTGGACGTTGTGTAAAACATAATTAAAACCGAATTCGATGATTTGCAAATCCTTTTCAACCTAGTTTCAATTGAACACACTACAAAGACAAGATATTTAATGTTCAAATGGTCAAACTTTATTGTTTTTTGCAAATATTCACTCATTTTGAATTTGATACCTACAACACGTTCCAAAGAAGTTGGGACAGGGGCAACAAAAGACCGGGAAAAGTTGAGGAATGCTCAAAAAACACCTGTTTGGAACATTCCACAGGTGAACAGGTTAATTGGAAACAGGTGAGTGTCATGATTGGGTATAAAGGGAGCATCCCTGAAAGGCTGTCGTTCACAAGCAAGGATGGGGCAAGGTTCACCACTTTGGGAACAACTGCGTGAGCAAATAGTCCAACAGTTTAAGAACGTTTCTCAACATGCAATTGCAAGGAATTTAGGGATTTCATCATCTACAGTCCATAATATCATCAAAAGATTCAGAGAATCTGGAGAAATCTCTGCAAGTAAGCGGCAAGGCAGAAAACCAACATTGAATGCCTGTGACCTTCGATCCCTCAGCACTGCATTTAAAACCGTCATCATTCTGTAACGGATATTAACCACATGGGCTCAGGAACACTTCAGAAAACCACTGTCAGTGAACACAGTTCGTCACTCCATCTACAAGTGCAAGTTAAAACTCTGCCATGCAAAGCAAAAGCCAGATATTAAAAACACCCAGAAACGCCGCCGGCTTCTCTGGGCCCGAGCTCATCTGAGATGGACTGACGCAAAGTGGAAAAGTGTCCTGTGTGTCTGACGAGTCCACATTTCAAATTGTTTTTGGAAATCTTGGACGTCGTGTCCTCCGGGCCAAAGAGGAAAAGCACTGTCCGGATTGTTATCAGTGCAAAGTTCAAAAGCCAGCATCTCTGATGGTTTGGGGGTGTGTTAGTGCCCATGGCATGGGTAACCTACACATCTGTGAAGGCACCATTAATGCTGAAAGCTACATACAGGTTTTGGAGCAACATATGCTGCCATGCGTCTTTTTCAGGGACATCCCTGCTTATTTCAGCAAGACAATGCCAAGCCACATTCTGCACGTGTTACAACAGCGTGGCTTCGTAGTAAAAGAGTGCAGGGACTAGACTGGCCTGCCTGCAGTCCAGACCTGTCTCCCATTGAAAATGTGTGGTGCATTATGAAGTGTAAAATACGACAACGAGGACCCCGGACTGTTGAGCAACTGAAGTTGTACATCAAGCAAGAATGGGAAAGAATTCCACCTACAAAGCTTCAACAATTAGTGTCCTCAGTTCCCAAACGCTTATTGAGTGTTGTTAAAAGGAAAGGTGATGTAACACAGTGGTAAATATGCCCCTGTCCCAACTTCTTTGGAACGTGTTGCAGGCATCAAATTCAAAATGAGTGAATATTTGCAAAAAATAATAAAGTTTATCCGTTTGAACATTAAATATCTTGTCTTTGTAGTGTATTTAATTGAATATAGGTTGAGAAGGATTTGCAAATCATTGTATTCTGTTTTACACAATGTCCCAACTTCATTGGAATTGGGGGTGGGTGTGTGTGTGTGTGTGTGTGTGTGTGTGTGTGTGTGTATGTATATTTATATACATATATAAAACCCAGGCCTCGCCAGGGTCGACCAAAGAAGCTGAGTCCACATGTTCCAGCATCATATCCAGAGGTTGATTTCCAAAAAATAGACACACGCATTGCTGCAGAGGTTGAAGAAGTGGGAGGTCAGCCTGTCAGTGCTCAGACCATATGCCGCACAATGCATCAACTCTGTCTGCATGGCTGTTGTCCTAGAGGGAAGCCTCTTCTGCAGCTGATGAACAAGAAAGCCCACAAACAATTTGCTGTAGACAAGCAGTCCAAGAAAATGGATTACTGTAACCATATCCTGTGGTCTAACGAGAGATAAACTTGTTTGGCTCAGATTGTGTCCAGCATGTGTTGTCAATACCAAGACAACTGTCTCCCCATGAAAAGATATAATAAAATATTTGCAGAAATGTGAGGGGTATACTCACTTTTGTGAGATAGTATTTATATATATATATATATATATATATATATAAGGGTTAAACTAGTGGTGGCTGGGGTATGGGTCTGCGGTGGTCTTTAGTGGTCTGGCGTGGTAGCATTAAGGTAAACCAGTAGCTAAAGGACAGAGGAGCAGTCAGATAGTGACTGATAGCACTGTGCATCCTGGGGGTTCAGGCCAGCCTAATGGATAGATTAGAAATGACAGAGGTTAAGCATCTCTCAGATGTGTTTGTGTTTGCCCTCTGTCTTACTGACACACTTCTCAGTGAGGAAACCGTCAGCTGCATTTCTTTTCGGAAGACACGATAGCAACCAAATGCAGAATCACAGCCTTGATCTGCTCTTACGGACAGAAAGACTTTATATTTTTTTACTTCTATGTTTTTTTTTGCACTTTATTCACTTCAGTGGATATTGAGAAGCCATGAGTTTACAGAAAAAAGCATAAACTATGAATTTACAGTAAAGTTGGCTTTAACATCCAGTAAATTGCACTGGAAATGGAATATTTCTCATTGCTGTGGTATTGGGGGAGATTCCATGGGATTGAAAGCTCTATTATATAAGCCTGTGAAGGTTTTCAGTTGTTCAGGCTGTTGAATTAAAGCTAAAAACAATTCAGCAAATCTTTGGTTCTTCCTTATGAAGTTACCAACCACTACAAGTGCATCAGGCTGTAAACTAGTATGGTATGTTGATGTGTTGAGTACCATTTGCAGAGTATTACTTTGTTTACAGTTCCACATTAGGCCACATGAACTAGTTAAGAATTTAAAGCCATTAGCATTTATGCTAGCAGCCACAGGACCATTTTGCTCATATTTTCATGCTTTATTTTCATACTTTCATGCTTTGTTAGGTCCTATACCTTATTCTATGTACATGATGGAACAGTGTGGTATATTGTTTCATATCAGCCTACAGGCAAGCTACCTAGTTAGCAAAATATAGCTAATTAGCATAATTAGATGCTTAACAGTGACATAAATCAACTTAAAAGACCATTAAATTGTTTACCATAGTTACTAGAAATGGTTCCAGCTGTTGTCTTGAGGAGGTGAAAAACAAACTAGAACTAAAGGTTAGTAACCAATTGAGGCAGTTCTTGTAAAGTGAATGCTTCTGTATTAAACTTTATTAAACCTCACTATCAGCGTTTTCCACATGGTAATAAGCACTTAGCAGATGCTGATTTGTCCTACACTGCTATGTTGTGTTTGATCTGCATCAGATTACTGATATCTGAAGAATGTAGAAATTTGAGCTGTTTATAACCTCTAAAACACAAATAAGAGGTGTAGGTTTTGGAATAAACCATTATGGATACATCTAAAAAAAAAAAAAAAATGTACATGAAACATACATGTATGCTTTTTAGGTAAATTAGCTGGCTAACAAGACTGGCTAGAAAAGAAAGCATTTGATTTTTTTTTTTTTTTTTTTTAAATGTTAAGTAATCGTACGTATGATGAAATACTAAAAAAAACAACAGTGTGCGCTATCTAGCTTAACTAATACTGGAAGTGAACAGTGTGCGCTATCTAGCTTAACTAATACCGGAAGTGAACAGTGTGCGCTATCTAGCTTAACTAATCCTGCAAGTGAACAGTGTGCGCTATCTAGCTTAACTAATACTGGAAGTGAACAGTGTGCGCTATCTAGCTTAACTAATACAGGAAGTGAACAGTGTGCGCTATCTAGCTTAACTAATACAGGAAGTGAACAGTGTGTGCTATCTAGCTTAACTAATACAGGAAGTGAACAGTGTGCGCTATCTAGCTTAACTAATACAGGAAGTGAACAGTGTGCGCTATCTAGCTTAACTAATACCGGAAGTGAACAGTGTGCGCTATCTAGCTTAACTAATACCGGAAGTGAACAGTGTGTGCTATCTAGCTTAACTAATACCGGAAGTGAACAGTGTGCGCTATCTAGCTTAACTAATACTGGAAGTGAACAGTGTGCGCTATCTAGCTTAACTAATACCGGAAGTGAACAGTGTGTGCTATCTAGCTTAACTAATACCGGAAGTGAACAGTGTGCGCTATCTAGCTTAACTAATACTGGAAGTGAACAGTGTGCGCTATCTAGCTTAACTAATACAGGAAGTGAACAGTGTGTGCTATCTAGCTTAACTAATACAGGAAGTGAACAGTGTGCGCTATCTAGCTTAACTAATACAGGAAGTGAACAGTGTGCGCTATCTAGCTTAACTAATACAGGAAGTGAACAGTGTGCGCTATCTAGCTTAACTAATACAGGAAGTGAACAGTGTGCGCTATCTAGCTTAACTAATACAGGAAGTGAACAGTGTGTGCTATCTAGCTTAACTAATACTGGAAGTGAACAGAGTTGCTTTTGAGATGCATGTAGTCATATTTTCAGCCACCCTACCATAGAGGAACAGTGCTGCTCTTTTCCATCATCTGGTTCACTACGTAATTAGATGTCCCACTTTTTTTGACTGTGCTCTGTAGACCTTCTTTTTAGAGCGATTAGGCTCACAAAGCTATGTCATGTACCCTTCAGATGCACTAGAGTGCCTTTTTCTATTCTTTTTTTAAATTGTGCTTGTACTTCTCTGGGTACATTGACTTTCTTTACCACTGAAAACTTGACATGCTGGCCTCAGAGGCTAGCTGGGCATAGTAACGGCAACTGGATCAGCAGGATTAGTTCAGTTACATAGACAGAAAGAGTTACCTTTACATTCGGTTCACTTTCTGTATTGATGCATTAGAGACTTCATTTTCACTTGTTCTGAATTCAAATGTGAAATATGTCAGATGTGAACACAACATTAACATTTTCAAATTTAAAAATTCAGAAATCAAGAGATTCTGCATTTTATAGAATTTCTTCACTCGTCTGAAAAAGCTTCAAGAAATAATTTGCATAGAACTACAGCATGTGTTTATCAGCTCTTTTGAAGAGACGAAGCGTCTCAGATAAGCAGCATAATGTCTTCAAGGTCCCACGAGTCACCTAGACTTATCACTAGGCACTTTATTATACAACTCTTTTTTTTGCTGTTCTGTTTTAATCAGGTCTTCCACAAGCAAGTAAGTACAAGGTCTTTGATGGCCTGAGCCTGGATCCTGCATCTTCGTATCTAAAGACTTCTTGCCTTTTGTGGTCAAGGCCAGTATAGCAGGTAAGTGACGGAAAGCGAGAGATCATAAACCCATAAGAGTTTTACACAGCAAGTATGGTATAATAAATATAAAACTCTGCGTCTATAGGTCCAAAACTTCCCACACTTCAAATCCTCGTTCTCATAACAACAGAACACATTCGTTATGTAGCAGCTGCTGAATGTGAATAAGACACTGAACTGAATCATAGGCCTGGTGTTCAGTGGGTTACCTGTTGCTGAATGACTGCTGTAAGAGTTGTTAATGCAATCCATTTATCATGAAATCCTCACACAATGTAAAGAGACGGCCGGCATTTCTAAAAGCTGCAGAAAAAATAAATGAAGAAATTAAAAGAAGGCACAAGATTTTCTTATGATGTTATCAGTACTTGAAGGGAAGTTCCACCAAAATTTGTAACATTTTTAAATAGTCAGCCTTTATATAAATAAGTATAAATAAAAGAATAAATTCATAGAAATTGACATTTTCTGATAAGTGTCAATACTTAAAGGGAAGCTCCACCAAAGTAAAAACTTTTCAAAAAGTCAGCATTTATATGAATAAATATACAACCCCAATTCCAGTGAAGTTGGGACGTTGTGTAAAACAAATAAAAACAGAATACGATGATTTGCAAATCCTTTTCAACCTATTCAATTGAATACACTACAAAGACAAGATATTTAATGTTCAAACAGATAAACTTTATTGTTTTGAAATATTCACTCATTTTGAATTTCATGCCTGCAACACATTCCAAAGAAGTTGGGACAGGGGCATGTTTACCACTGTGTTACATCACCTTTCCTTTTAACAACACTCAGTAAGCGTTTGGGAACTGAGGACACTAATTGTTGAAGCTTTGTAGGTGGAATTCTTTCCCATTCTTGCTTGATGTACAACTTCAGTTGCTCAACAGTCCGGGGTCTCCGTTGTCGTATTTTGTGCTTCATAATATGCCACACATTTTCAATGGGAGACAGGTCTGGACTGCAGGCAGGCCAGTCTAGTACCTGCACTCTTTTACTATGAAGCCACGCTGTTGTAACACGTGCAGAATGTGGCTTGGCATCGTCTTGCTGAAATAAGCAGGGACGTCCTTGAAAAAGACATTGCTTGGATGGCAGCATATGTTGCTCCAAAACCTGTATGTAGCTTTCAGCATTAATGGTGCCTTCACAGATGTGTAGGTTACCCATGCCATGGGCGCTAACACACCCCCACACCATCAGAGATGCTGGCTTTTGAACTTTGCACTGATAACAATCCAGACAGTCCTTTTCCTCTTTGGCCCGGAGGACACGACGTCCATGATTTCCAAAAACAATGTGAAATGTGGACTCGTCAGACCACAGGACACTTCTCCACTTTTCCACTACTGTGTTCACTGACAGTGGTTTTCTGAAGTGTTCCTGAGCCCATGTGGTAATATCTGTTACAGAATGATGTCAGTTTTTAATGCAGTGCTGCCTGAGGGATCGAAGGTCACGAGCATTCAGTGTTGGTTTTCTGCCTTGCCGCTTACTTGCAGAGGTTTCTCCAGATTCTCTGAATCTTTTGATGATATTATGGACTGTAGATGATGAAATCCCTTAATGTCTTGCAATTGCACATTGAGAATGACAGATCCTTTCAGAGATGCTCTGTTTATATCCAATGATGGCATCCACCTGTTTCCAATTTACCTGATCACCTGTGAATGTTCCAAACAGGTGTTTTTTGAGCATTCCTCAACTTTCCCAGTCTTTTGTTGCCCCTGTCCCTACTTCTTTGGAACATGTTTCAGGCATCAAAATCGCAATGAGTGAATATTTACAAAAAAACAATGTTTATCCGTTTGAACATTAAATATCTTGTCGTTGTAGTGTATTCAATTGAATATATTTGAAAAGGATTTGCAAATCAATGTATTCTATTTTTATTTAGGTTTTACACAACGTCCCAACTTCACTGGAATTGGGGTTGTAATTTACTTCCCCTAAATTAAACTGATTGGCAAAGACCTCAAGTTTATTACCTGTAGAAATGGACATGCTTCACAATGACCGTTACTGTTTTAAACTATTTTACTTAAACTATACTTAGCTACTCTTGTTCATGTTTATAGAAAACAGGATGTCGTTCTGTCTGAATCCATAAAAGCAAGCCATTTTAAGATAACTCCTCATAGCGTGAAATGATTTAGGCAGGCAGTTTGCAAAATGCTAACAGGTGGTCTTTGAGCTACCTGTAGTTAATTCCTATCTACATTTGCCTTGTAGGCCTCTTGAAGTACACTATATGGACAAAAGTATTGGGATACATAGACATTACATCTCCAAGAGCTTTTATGACGCTCTATTCTAAATCCATTGGCATTAATAAGGAGCTGGGCCCCTATTGCAGCTTTAACAGCTTCCAATTTTCCAGGAAGCTTTCTACAAGATTTTTGAGTGCCTGTGGGAAAGTTTTCCCATTCATCCAGAAGAGCATTTGTGATGTTGGACGAGAGGACCTGGCTTACAATCTGGGTGAGGTCAGGGCTCTGTGAGGGTCAGTCAAGTTCTTCCACACCAAACTCACCCAGTCAGGCCTTTGTTGGAAACTCTTCCCACAAAATTAGAAGGATACAATTGTTGAAAATGTCATGTGATGCTAAAGCATTAAGATTTCCCTTTGCTAGGACAAAGGGGTCTAGGCCAACCCCTGAAAAACAACTCCATATCATTATCCCTCCTCCACCAAATTTTACAGCTGGCACAATGCAGTCAGGCAGGTAATGTTCTCCTGGCATTCACCAAACCCAGACTTCAGTCCATCAGACTGACAGATAGAAAACTTGATTCGTCAAGCCACAGAATGCGATTCCACTGCTCCAGAGTCCGGTGGTGGTGTGCTTTACACCTCTAGCCATGGTTGTACCATGTTAATTGGTGGGCCTTTCATTACTTGTTAGCTACATTAGTCTCGTAGCTCCAGGAAAAAAACAAAAGAAACTAGCTTCAGACACCAGGGATGTCTTGGCTGATCAACTACATTTTAGGCAAGAGGGGGAAACTTTGAAAGCTTGATATCTGGACAAACTACTGCTTTAATATATAGCACAGAAGCAGCAGTGATTCTCCACTGCATAAACTCCTCTGTAAGTTTTTCCGAGAGTCTCTTGTGTTGCTACTGAAACTCTTGTTGGGTGTGAAAGCTCAGGACTGCTGAGGTTCATGTTCTTCACTTGGTGCGTCAGTACAGTAATAGCCTCTGTCAACACACTGTATGCAATTACTGTGATTTTCCTTTTTTCTCCCTCCTCCTATAGGCCCTCTGAAAATTGTCGAAGTCCATGGAGGAGCACAGCGCCTTAGCAGAAACACACACCGAGCCACGCGCTGAAACACACACTCAGCTTCCTGACCGCCCACCACTTGAGTCCTTTGGCCCGTTTTTTGAAGAGGCTTAATTTGTGGCCGCCACAGCTTCTGCACGTCCCTGTTTGAACACGCGCGCCGCGCTAAAAGCGTGCTAATAGTTTCTGTAGTTACACCTTTCTAAGTTTAACTTTCTTGTCCTTGTTGCCATGGCAGCATCACAACAGTTGTCACTGAGAAAAGAATACGTGTTAATTACTTTGTTAAATAGTAGTGCAGGAGAAAATATAGCTCATTATAAAGAACTGCCCGCAAAAAATATCTTCACATTGTCACCTTTGGGAGAAAGAAATAAAAAGTTTGTCTAACTTTTTTCTTTTTTTTTTCCTGTTCTTTCCCCAACAAACTCATTTGTACCTGACTGCACTGACAAGGTTTTCCCAAGAGACGTGAAAGTAAAGCTCACACAGATAGCGAGTGACAAAACAAAGAATGAGGCGTCCTCCTACTATAGTTTTTAAAAAAAACACTGTGGCAGTTACACACAGTACTGGGAAAGTTGTTTTCGTTGGAGAAAATGATCTGTAAAGTCATTCATCTGGACAGTCACCATAAATTTGTTTGAAAGATTAGATTAAGAGACCCTTATTAAGCTCTCTTAATTCTGCCTAATCCATTGTTATTAGTCCTACAGTGGGGAAATTTCACCTCCACTATGTAACCCATCCATGAAGTGAAACACCACATACTAACGGACACACACACTAGGGTGCAGAGAGCACACTTGCTCGGAGTGGTGGGTAGCCTTACCCGCAGCGCCCAGGGAGCAGTTGGGGGTTAGGTGCCTTGCTCAAGGGAATTGAACCAGTGACCTTCCGGGAAGGAAGCATTAATGTACATTAGAATAAACAAAAATAAACTATTGGTGCATTCCAATTGGGAGACAGCTGTATAAGTAGGCAGCATTTTAAAGCAGTGCTCCAGAGATGAAGGCTTTCCCATTCAGAAGACAGCATAAGGCAGCTGAGTTGCCTTATTTTGACCAAATCTGAAGGCAGCATCGCATGTATCCTTCTTGGGGAAGGCAATCTCACAATACTCAAGTCATCTGTTTGCACAAGCAGTATTAACTCACTAATATCTCTTCATAAACAAACCTGTCCTGTTAATCAATTTCTCTCTCTCTCTCTTTATTTGAGCTCCTGAGCGATGTTTGCCTGAGTCGCCACATGGGAGCCACCAGCTGTTTAGAATCTGTAAATGTTTACATTCCCTGTTTATGTACAAATGGATAGAACAAAACTAATTCCATTTACCTACTTTCTTTCCGAGTACACAATCACCCATATGACCGGCTGGACACTGAAGGACGACCGACTGCCAAGCCCTCCTGCTACCTACTTCAGACCAGCTGCCCATGCCCCAACCACCTACCTCGGATGAGCTGCCCACCCTACGCTGATGTTTTCATAGACTCCTAGTTATTCATAATACCAATATTACTGCTGTTAATATTAGTAATAAAATCACTTGTAGGTAGTTTGACCAGAGGAGGATGGGTCCCCCCTGGTGAGCCTGGTTCCTCCCAAGGTTTCTTCCTCAGATCTGAGGGAGTTTTTCCTTGCCACTGTTGCCTCTGGCTTGCCCACCGGGGGGTTTCTGTACATTCTTAGAGTTCTCTTGAAACTTTTTCTTTTTTGAAACTCTGTAAAGCTGCTTTGTGACAACATCCGTTGTAAAAAAGCGCTATACAAATAAATTTGATTTGATTTGATTTGATTAGAATCAACAGAGCTCCATCTTTGTTGGCTGATCTGCACCATTTTCACCACCATGGAGATTCATGCTATACAAAGCAGTGGAGACCTCACCTGCATAGACTCAAACTATCTAATTACCCATTGCTCCACCTGTTTTTCCCTGTTTTGTGTTCTAATATTTTATACTAATGCTGTCTGTTATCCAGTGTCGACCAGAATAGGATGGGTTCGCCTTCTGAGTCTTGGTTCCTCTCAAGGTTTCTTCCTCTTGATCTTAGGGAGTTTTTCCTCGCAACGCTCATGGGGCCTCGGACCCGGATTTTTTTGTAAAGCTGCTTTGTGACAACACGTGCTGTAAAAAGCGCCATATAAATAAACTTTGACATGACTTCACAATACTGTTCATCTGTTCACCGAGAACCGAGAAGAGTTCCATCTTTTCCCTTTGATAAACGTGACGGATTGAGCGGCTTTGCTGTTTTGATTGATTGTTGTATTTGTGTTAAGCATTTAGCACATTTGTGTTTGTAGATCTTTACAACCTGTGATAAAATGCTGGTAGTTGGCCTGACAGGCTGCGTTTATAACTCGTTAGATGAAGCTTACATTAGTTAGCTTAGCCAGCGGGCTAGCTGTGCAAAAGCTCTGGCTCTTCATAAAGAGAGAGTCTAGTATAAAATACTGGCTGTTCTCTGTTTAGTTGTGCTTTTAATATGCTAATAATTTATCAGGTTTGATTCTATACTGTATGTCTTCAGGAACTAATGTTACAACAGTGGAGAGCCGCTGGCTGAGTGGAGGAAGAGGAGCGATTACAGGGAGAAAACTGTGCTGAATGGCTGAAAACATCTCACTTGCCCACAGTTTTTGGGGGTAAACACTGCAGAACTAACAGAAATACATCCCAAAATACTCAAATCATAAGGCAAATTATTCAGTAACTGCATGAAATAAATGTCCAGCTTTATTTTATTTATTTATGTATTTCGTAAAAGTTTCAAATTTGCAGAACATGTGTTTTATGATCACAAATATGCTTACAATTTACTGCTGTAAGCCAAAAATCTTAGACGCTCTTTGTGTTATTTTATAAAAGTCATGTTTACAGAGCAGATCACTGAAGAGACGCCGTCTGTTTATAGTTTATAGCCCAGATTTGGGGAAAAAATGTCTCGACTTTCAGTAGAAAAACAAACTGAGTTCAGCTTCTTTTATTGTAAGGGTTTAAAATGACATCACCATCTATTTGACTGGAAAGAAGAGTTACAGCCTCATACGATGCCCAGCTTCTGAATGTAGCTTATGAAATATGAACGATATGAAGAACATGACGAAGTGTACAACCATATAAAATACGCTCTCTATCAATCTGAAGAATACTTTCATTATGCAAAGAATACTTTAATCATGCAAAGGGTTCTTTGAGTGTTCATGGTTCTGTATAGAAGCATTTTATTTACTAAATAACTCTTAAAGAATCATCTTTTGTAAATGTGTGCAACAATACCAGAACCCTTTTTCAAACAGGTTCTATATACAACCACATAAAACACATTCTCCATCAATCTGAAGTACCCTTTCACAATCCAAAGAACCTTTTGACCATGCAAAGGTTTTTGAGTGTTAATGGTTCTATATACCAAATAACCCTTTGAGGAACCATCATTTTTAGATTAGGTTATATTAGTCATAAAATAAAACCTTTAAATGGAAACATACAAATGGAATGTTTTGCCACATCATGTAAGCTGCATATTGTTGTTGTTTGGTAACATGTTGACAATGCATCCACAGTCAAGTATTTGGTAACACGTTCTAACCTTTGTAAGCATCTATAAACACATCCATCCTTCATAAGGCATTATAAACATGGCTATACATATTTATAAAAATGCATTACCTTTAATAACCATGCTTATTATGCATTATGAATTGTTAACAAAATACATTATATGTACTGTTAATAACACATTATAAGAGCTCATAACTTGTATTTGTCCAATCTAAGTAAAGTGAAGCGTACTGTACTCCAGTGTTAAGTGAGTCTTTGAGATGAAGTATTTACTGAAGGATTTACTGAAACACTAAAACATCCACAATGAAGCTCATTACAGGCTTCAAATGTCAGAGTTTAAACTAGAGCTGCCATCAGTGTTTTACCCAATGTGGGAAAGTCAATGTGCACCACTGTTAATGTACACCACCGTTAGCCTGGCACTAACTTAACACTGCATATCCAATAGAACGCTAGCAGAAATTACCATTACTGTACTGTAGTCTAGTAGTATTACAATACAATCTGTAATTCAATACAATTAACAATGCATAATGTACAATAAACATTGCTATAAAGTGTAATTCAGTATAATTCATTTTTCTATTTTTTATAACATGTTTATAATGCCATATAAATGCATTATAACAAGTTAGAAATGTGTTTATAGATGCTTACAAAAAGCCATCACAATATGGCAGCCTGTGTAAAAGGAATGGAATCAACTATTTTCCCATTTTGCTCCCACCGGTTTAGGAAAGTTAACATGGGTGGAGAGAGTTAACATAAGAGCAGAAACTCGGGGCCAGATCAGAGCGGAGATTCATCTGTTTTTTTCCCTCCCTTTCCATTTTTAAGCCGAGATCAAGCCATCTCAGTTTTACCAGTAACGAGTCATCTAGTGGAACCGTGGTTCTGAAATAATAATGTCCTCGTCTTTCCTCCTATAATTATCTAAAATTAAATGGAACTCAAAGCAGAAGCAGCTGCTTAGACTCCCCAGCTCCTCCTGTCCTTTTCAATAGAGGACCACAGGGTCATTCAGTGATGCTCAAATGATGAATTACAGCTGCTTTTTCAAGAAAAACAAACAAATTCATGTATCTTTCTTTTTTATACTTTTTTTAAATTCATAAAAATAATGTGACTAAAAAGCTTTTAAAAGTGATGTCAAAGGATCACTTTGGGTTTTGTAAAGAACCTTTTGTAACCGTTAAATAACTATTTTTGTAAGATGTGCGGATGTGGATAACCTTTTAAAGGTTAAAGAATCTCCTCGCAATGTAAAGCATGTATATCAACTGAAAGATTTTCAAAGAATGACAAACATGGAATAATTCAGGACCAAGAGCATGCAGACCACTTTTCACTTGTTTAAGGTCATTGGCCATTAAGCACAAGTATAATAAAGGTTAAGGTAAATACAAAAAAAAATGTCATAAATGTTCTATTTAGTTGGCAAAATATAGTCGGCAGAATAGGCCGACTATATATTTATATATGCTATGCACCATTTTTGCCATTTCCAGTTAAAAGGGAATTAAGTTATTCGTTTTTCAATGTCAGGAAACAAGTAAAAAGCAGAAAACATTTTTAATGGTAAATTATTACACAGAAGCCTATTCTGCCGACTATATTTAGCCAACTAAATAGAACATTTGACATTTATTTTGTATTTACTTTTTTATATATATATATATATATATATATATATATATATATATATATATATATATATATATATATATATATATGCACACACACAGCAGTGCTGCTGGAGTTTTTAAATATTTCAGTGTCACTTCTGGACTGGACTAAGCAAATTTTAAACAATTAACCTCAGCAGTGAATTTATCACAATATACATTAGAATAAAGTCATATTCATAAATCTAATAAACATAAAAACAATAAAAAGTAACACGAATTTATTGGGTACATATTTTTCCTTGACACCTTCACAGCCGCCAGAGAGACTTGTTAATATCATCGGTTATATCATGAGCACAGTTTACTGAAGCACTGATTGGTCAAACCAGGAGCTGCTTTTTAACTACATATGATACTGGGCTTCCTCGAGGAGAGGCTTGAAAATGGGTAAACAAATACACTAACATCCAGAAAACCACTATTTATTACACACACACACACACACACACACACACACACACACACACACACACACACACACACATACATATATATATATATATATATATATATATATATATATATATATATATCCATCCATCCATCCATTTTCTAAGCCGCTTCTCCGTCAGGGTCGCGGGGGGATGCTGGAGCCTATCCCAGCAGTCTTCGGGCGAAAGGCAGGATACACCCTGGACAGGTCGCCAGTCCATCGCAGGGCTATATATATATATATATATATATATATATATATATATATATATATATATATAAATCATTATTAATTAGTATTCTATAAATTTTGTTTAATGAAATATTGAAATATTAATAATTTTCTCAGCAAATAAACGCAAACTACACAAATAAATAGATTTTGAAAATGTGCCTTGGGTGCCTAAGACTTTCACACAGTACCGTGTATATATATATATATATATATATATATATATATATATATATATATATATATATATATATATAAGCATAAGACTTCTCTTATGGAGGTGTGCTGTGGAGAATCTAAATGGATTTCTACAGCATGTGTTAGTGTTTTAAGTGGTGCTAAAGTTTAGAGCCAGGATCAAACACAGAGCACAAAACCCCAACCATTTACATCCAGTCCTAAAGTAGCAGATTCCATTAGCACTGATCTAACCTCACAACACTTTTAACCTTCAGAAGTCTGCTGTGAAATACTTTATACGCACCTATGGCTGCCTCACAGCAAGCAACTTCTATATTAATACACCAAGTCAGTCAGACTCATTGTGCTGTAAATGGACTGCCACTGAGTGACCACCGAGTGAACGGACAGATAAAAGTAAGAACCCAGTTTTGTTTAAACTGAGAGGGTGACAACTTATTTTCTTTACTAGGCTGAAATACAGCCGGTGGTGGGATGGACATCCAGCTTCCTCTCTGCCTTCTTTAATACGTACATGTGAAAGGTGTTTTTCTGAGTCTGACATCATTTTAAAGCAATTTAAACACGAGTACTGCTCACTGCTGCTCATTGCACTCGGACTGGACTGATGCAGTGCTCGTTGTCACAGTAACACCTACATTAAGTGGTACTCTATACATGAGTGTAATTTTGGATCAGATTACTTGTGGTGTGCATATAAACAGAGATTTTCCATCAGATTGTTGAGTAGAGTGAGCATAAACACCTCAGTCGTCATCTATAATTGGGATGTGTTCAATCAGTTTGGCAAAAAACTTTGAATGTAAATACAGACATTGTTTGCAGTCGATGGCCATATAAGTTCGGGATATGGGAAATATAGTCTAATAGAGGGTCCTAACAAACTCTGGTCCATAATTCTGTTCACGCTCCAATTTATTTTTCATTTCCTGTTTTTTTTTTAATACTTACAGCCCTGCTAGACAAACAAGCAGGGACCGATATAACTAATCACCAGCAAAACCTGCATGTGATGTGTTTTGGATGCTGGTGTGCTGGTCAACCAGCATAATCATGATGAGTGACCAGCTAAACCGGCATAAACCAGCTTAGATCGGCATGGAACGAAGAGCTTTGATTATCCAGAATGATTACCAGGAATGTATCACAGTTAAGATAATCTAAACCCTTTAAATTGCTGTTGTTGTTAATGATTTTAATGATAGAAATGTTCCGTATTTCCAGTGGATCCAGTTCCAGTAGGAGTTTCCAGTTTGGAAGCTATGAATATAATATTTTCTGTGTCTAGAATTTGACACCTATGCCCTGCTTGTAGTATAATCAGATTAAAGTATAGCCTTTCATAGCTACTGAACTTTCAATCCACACCACATTCTTGCTTTATTAAGTGGAAGAAGAGACATTTTATTGTGATTTGAATTTGTTAAGCTATTGTTTAGTGTACACTTTCATTTTGCATCCATCCATCCATTTTCACCATGCTTCTGTTTTTTATTTTTTGCATTGGAACCAAAAGAGTACAGACTCAAAAACATAGCAAATTAAAAGCAAATGTAATAAATAGCATATCTGACTACATAAATCAAATATGTAAATACAGAATTATATTTGAATAGAGTGGCAAAATGACAGTAATACCTCTCAACAGCCACACTGTTGTTTGTTCATCAAGGTAAAAACAATGTAAATGTTCCCTCAAAGGTACATCAGTGGTTTTAAAGTCAGATTGTGGATCTTAAATCAGTTTTTCCAGGTGAAAAGTTTGTATATGTATCTTTTCATAACCGAATATTTAAAAAAGTAACTACAAAATAAAAGCCTGGAGAGACGGGGTGTGTGGAGTCAGTACAGCTTAGAAAATATAATTTCAGTTTCATTTCATTATGGTTCAACTATGTTCCCTGACTAAAGATACTGAGATGTACCACTGAGGGTACCACCCCAGTGACAAGAGGGGCCCTTCCCCAGTGCAAGTTTGTTACCTTTATTTCTGAAAGTGAACCACCAACTTAACCCACGTCTTCAACAAAAGTGCTACAGTTGAGCTGCTGCACGAAACGAGTGGGCTGAGAAAAAAACGAGAGAGCTGAAAAAAGCAGCAAACACCTGTACACAACCAGCCGAGAGACTTACAGGGAGAGCAATGAGAGAAATGATATTGATAACGATGCTTATTACTGTGCTTTACCACCCTCTACAACGGAAAATGATTTGCGATTTTATCTGCGGGGGTAAACGGAGGGAGACGCAGATCAAATCTCCTTCCTCGCGCGAGGAGCATGCCGGTGGAAATGCAAAAGAACTTTCAGAACACAAAATAATGGCTGAGGAGTCCAAACTCTCAAGCTTTGTATTTGCGTAGAGAGAGAAGCTTGTTAAAGGCACAGCCGGAGGTACAGCTGCACCTGAGACTTGAGTTTATAGAGGGAGGAGAAGAGGTTTTTACTTCCAGCCTAGCATAAATGGTGGTGGTGAATCCTTCCCTAAAGGAAGCAGAAGACAGAACTATTTTTTTTTATGTCTTCATGAATTGCACAGATGATGGTGAAGCCCTTTCTGAAAACATAATGTTGAAGATGGTAAAATAGTGGAAAATCTGAAACATTTCAGGGCATTTTAAAGATGTGTTGTAGGCCAGCACCTTCTCAAAACTATTGTAAGACATTTAAGACATTTAAGACATTTAAGACATTTACAATAGTTTTGAGAAGGTGCTGGCCTACAACACATCTTTAAAATGCCCTGAAATGTTTCAGATTTTCCACTATTTTACCATCTTCAACATTATATATGAAAATGCAGAAGATGTGTAGGTTCACTGGCAGTTTTGGGAAGTAAATTAAAACAGCTGTACGTTAATGACAGAATGCGTAATTTTGAAGGATTAAAATAATTGATGGAAATTCCCTTCAAGCACTGACACTATCATAAGAAAATCTCATAACATCTATTAATGAATTCATTTATTTATATTTATTCATATAAATGCTGACTTTTAGAACATTTTAAAATTTGGTGGAGCTTCCCTTCAAGTATTGACATTATCATAAGAAAATCTTGTAACTTCTATTAATTTTTTAATATTTATTTATATAAAGGCTGACTATTTAAAAATGTAAACATTTTGTGGAACTTCCCTTCAAGTATTGACAATATTGACAAAAAATTGTGTAACTTCTACTTTATTCATTTATTTATATTTCGCTGTTGTCGGAACAAGACCTTGTATCTCCACAATGGTAGCTTTACAGGAGAAGGAAAAACTGACTGTACTTCTAATGTAAGTCAATGGAACCAAACATCTTTCCAAGTGATTTTGGGCCGTTTCTTTTGGTCTATTTGTCATGAAATTTACATACAGTGTAAAGAGTAACATGCATTTTTTTTAGATAATGTCAAAAACTGAAAAATGGCAAAAATGGAGATATGAGGTTTTGTTCCGACAGCAATGATTTACTTGTATGAATGTAAAATCTTTGAAAATTTCAAAATTTGGTGGAACTTCCATTCAAGTATTGGCTCTATCATAAGAGAATCTTGTAACTTCTATTTATTTATTAATTTATTTACAACCCCAATTCCAATGAGGTTGGGACGTAGCGTAAAACATAAATAAAAACAGAATACGATGATTTGCAAATCATTTTCATGCCAAGCCACATTCTGCACATGTTGCAACAGCGTGGCTTCATAGTAAAAGAGTGCAGGTACTAGACTGACCTGCCTGCAGTCCAGACCTGTCTCCCATTGAAAATATGTGGCGCATTATGAAGCACAAAATACAACAATGGAGACCCCGGACTGTTGATCAACTGAAGTTGTACATCAAGCAAGAATGAGAAAGAATTCCACCTACAAAGCTTCAACAATTAGTGTCCTCAGTTCCCAAACACTTATTGAGTGTTGTTAAAAGGAAAGGTGATGTAATACAGTGGTAAACATGCCCCTGTCCCAACTTCTTTGGAATGTGTTGCAGGCATCAAATTCAAAATGAGTGAATATTTGCAAAAAAAACAATAGAGTTTATCAGTTTGAACATTAAATATCTTGTATTTGTAGTGTATTCAATTGAATATAGGTTGAAACGGATTTGCAAATCATCGTATTCTGTTTTTATTGATGTTTTACGCAACGTCCCAACTTCACTGGAATTGGGGTTGTATGTTTTTCATCAAGCTGTTCTTTAACTTGTAGGTTTAAATTAAAAAAAAAAACAAAACAAACCATTTACTTTCATTTATTTATGACATATATTTTATCCTTGTTTTTTTTCTTTTTAAAGGGGCTAAATCTATTCCTCCAAAGTCTTTTGTCAGATAGAGCTGGCGAGAGAGGAGAAATGTTAGTTCCTGCCCTTCCTGTCCTCTCGCGAGGTCATCCTGAAGAAAGCCCATGTGACCGGACTGCTGTTCTGCCGCACCGAACAGCTGGACAACGGCAGCTGGGTCGAGGATGAGGAGCAGGTTGTCAATCTCAAAGCCAATTACATCATCAGCACCTTCGGATCCATGCTGAATGATACTACAGCTGAGAGGTGATTCTAATGTAGATGCAGTTCGAGACAAACTATGGGGAGTTCATTATCAACAGTGTTAGAGTTAGGGCAGCAGTGCAGTCCAGTGGTCGTATTACAGGAACTTTCTGTCTTTTGTCCTGAATTGTGTCTTTTCTGTCCTCACAATATCAGGATAAGGTTTTCCATAAATTTGTCTCACGGAAGCAAATCTTATGTTAATTTAAGAAACATATTGTCACTTTCTAACGAAAAAGAAGTATCCCCAAAGTAGGGACTGATAACACTTTATTTGGGGTGGTCCGTGGTAGGTGATTAATAAACTCTTAACAGAGTATCAGTAACGCATCAGCAACATATCAGTGAAGTAGCAGTACTGAAGCTTCTGAATACACTGAAGTAAATATCGTGTAGATGTTCTTTTGATACATTACTTACATTAAGTAGATGTGTTCTTAATCTGTTAGCTTCATTATGCAAAACCTAATTTTACCAGCCTTACCCAACAGCTAACCCTCACCATGGCCCTAATCCTAACCTTTACCCTGGCCC
The DNA here is from genome assembly GCF_015220715.1 of Pygocentrus nattereri. NCBI lineage: Eukaryota > Metazoa > Chordata > Actinopteri > Characiformes > Serrasalmidae > Pygocentrus > Pygocentrus nattereri. The sequence goes on from NC_051227.1 coordinate 16,807,267, forward strand.
TAATCCTAACACTAACCTCCACCCTGGCCCTATTCTTAACACTATCCTCAAACTCAACTCAAAATCTAATCCTCACGCTGGCCCTAACCCTAAACCTAACCTTAACCTCAACACAAAACATAATCCTAAACCTCACTCTGGGCCTAATCCTAACCTTTACATCAACCCAGAACCTAATCTTAACCCTCACTCTGGCCCTAATCCTATCCCTGACCTTAACCTCGACCCCAAACCTAATACTAATACTAACACTGGCCCTAATCCTAACCTTTAACATTAACCCAAAACCTAATCCTAACCCTCACTCTGGCCCTAATCCTATCCCTGACCTTAACCTCAACCCAAATCTAGTCCTAATCCTAACCCTGGCTCTAATCCTAACCTTAACATAACACAGAACCTAATGCTAACCCTCACTGTGGCCCTAATCCTATCCCGACCTTAACCTCAACCCAAAACCTAATCCTCACACTCACCCTGGACCTAATCCTAACCCTAACGCCAACCCAAAACCTAATCCTAACCCTCATATGTTTTGGATTTGTTACTGAGAGTCTGTTGAGTGTTTGCTTTATGTAAAAAGACCACTCAAGAGACAGCATCACATAGTAAGTTTACAGGGAAGGGCAATAACACTCTTACCTTCCAATAGAAGTCAGTGTAAAGTGATTTTTATTGTGAGTGATTTTAGAGCATTTCTATTGGTCATTTCATCATGAATTTTTAACACAACAAGCACAGCTTGTGCGGTGAAATTATGTAGAAAAATTAAATCATCCATCAAAAACGGAGATACACTGTTTTCTTTGGACAGCAATGATATAGCACCTTATTTCAAGTTAGGAAATCCTAAAATACTACTAGTGTGTTTGTGGTCAACAAACAACTGTTATGTCAAGCAGCCAGTGATATGCGCACAGCTAAATTTGTTAATATAAGATCAAAATAATGTTAAAAATGTTAGCTAGACAGCTACTGATTAAAAAAAAGCCAAAACAAATTTAAAGTGTGATTAACTGGAAGTTCAAAAAGCCATTATTGTGAGTGTTGTTTAACAGGGCATCGTCACACCACAGTTTCAGTTTCCATTTCCAAAAGCTTTGGTGCGCAAGCAGCACTAACTTTATTCCCCCTATAAACAACTGCACACTCAACTGAGTCTCCTCATTATTCAACACTGTCTCTGCTGTGTTTTATTAGACAAGTTTTCGTGCAGTTTCATTTCATTTCATAATACATGCAGGTAAGAAAGGGAGTGGGGAGAACAGATTTAAGGAAAAATAACATTATTCCTACAAATGAAACCATCATTTTTCACTATGAATAAAGGTAACACCTCTATATGCCAGTAAAACGAAACTAGTTATGCTGCCTATCAACCTAAAAACAATGTAACTGTATTTTCAATAGAATGGCAAAAACACTAATGGTTAAAACAGAAGTTAGGACAGTGCTAAAGATGTCCTAAAGTTAGGACAGTATTTAAGACATTTTTTCTTGCTAGGAAGCATCTGTAATACTTTTCTTATCTGGAGTTAGGATAAGATTATGAAGTTGGAAGCCGTTATTCTGTAATAGCTATCATCCTAAATCCAGTCCTGAGGTTGTCATGGTGACTCAAAGATAAGATATCAGAGTTAGGATGTTTAATATGGCCCCAGGGGCATAACTATAGTGGACTAGCTTCTAAATGATGGTGTTTAGGCCCCCCCAGATGGCTCCACAGTCCTGCCACTGAAAATGCTACCAAAACTAATCCATCTTGCTCTCTTATAGTACAGGATGAATCCAAAGGCAGAGAGCTCTTGCATCATCAAACTTTTATCTTAAAGGGGAACTCAATTCAAAATTTCTTCATAATTCAATTATTAACATGTCAACAGAGTCATTGAGACTGGTTTGGTGTGAAATGCTCTGGCTGAGAGAAACTTACTGAGTCAGAAGTGTTGACAGTGGTGGTGATAGGAACCAGGCGGCTGAGGAACTTAATGCCTCTAAAAGCTCAGAAACCCCTGGTTCCTTTCAGCACCACTGTAAAGAAATCTGAGTCTCTATGTTTCTCTACAGTGAACTATTTCACACCAAACCAAATCTTAACGACTCTGTTTACATCTCAACCACAACATTTTTTGTGTTTTTTATGATTTTTTGTGGGGCACCTATCACCATGACAACATTGCATGGCTGTGTGCCACTGTTGGTTGTGTACTGTTGCAGTTTTAAACGAATTCTGCACCAAGGCATGGAAAAATGTTTATTTTCTCAAGGCCAACATAAAGACACACTATTATCCTGTATGACTGTTTCTGCAGATTGTAATACTTTAGCTGAGCAGTGCTAAGCATAGGCTACTACTCACCTAGTTTAGGTAGTAAGTAGTATGTAATACATAGTACGCTGAAGCTGACTGTGGTAAAGATAATATTTTGACAGTGTGGAAAGAAACTATGAGAACTTCACAATGTTCAACCACTCAGCCTAGACATCTACCCCTAGTGCTGTATAAGGCAGGCCTGTGGTTAATTGGCCAATACCTGCTGTTGCATTCTGTCAGCTGTTATACTAACTAGGCAGTTAAATGTGAGGTCAGTAATTGTGTGTTGTATTTAAAACTTTTCTATATGGTTTATGGTGATGGGGAACTTTTTTAATGACTCTAGTGAACAGCAGTGGAGTAGGCTAGCTGGTTGTCATCTTCACTATAGTGATGTTTCTGGCATATCCTGCCTTGCTGCTCCCCCCCTTAACACGTAACCAAGTCCCTCTATAATGGAATTTTGGTAGAATTGGAGTGTGAACACAGTTTGGCATGTAAGGACCATTTTAAAGTACATGGGTATGTAAAAGAAGCAATGCTTTACCACATGTTGTGTATAATCTCCCTCAGTTTGAAGCTCTAGGATTAAACCCTGAGGTGCAGTTAATAAACTTTTGTCCTGTTATCCAGTAACTACTATAAGCTGTTCAGTAACTGCAAATTATTATGCAGTACCTACTATGTATTTTTCTGTAATTACTAAAAATGTATGAGTAATTACTATCATCTGGTATCATTCAGTATCCATTATAAATTATGCAGTACCTACTATGAATGATTCAATAACAACTATGAATTATTTAGTCCCTGCTATACATTTTTTTCAGTAACTACTATGTAATTTTTGTAAATACTATATTTTATTCAATAATATGTGTAAATCATTTGCTTACTCTTATGAATTATTCAGTAACTACCATTAACGGTCCACTAGCTAACATTAACTATTCAGTATATAATATGTTATTTAGTATTTAAACAAAATTAAACAGAAGATCCTGAAAAGTGCCAGGGGCTCAAAATCTTGAGAATAAAGTGAAAAATTATGGCACTCTTCATTATATAAAAGCCTTTATTATAACATGGCTATGAAAATCTCTTGATGCCTTTGAAACACATTGAGTTTTTTATTTTTTATAGCCATGTTATAATAATGTTTTTTTAATTACTGAAGAGTGCCAAATGTTTTCTTTTTTTTTTTTACCCTTATTCAAGATTTACTATAAATCGTTTAATACCTACTATGAATTATTCAGTAACTGCTATTAATGATCCAGTATCTACTAAAGCAATAAGCCCCTTGAGGCTGTAACTTACTGTGGTTTTATTACAGGAAAGGTGTTGTTAGGCATGAAGCAAAGCAGAGTACCCCAAAACTCCCATCCCAATCATAAAATCACTGTAACACATGGCCTCAAGTGGCTTATTGCTTTTAAAAAATTATTTAAAAAATATTTTTTCAGAAAATATTGTTAATAATAATTAATATTAAACAAGCATTCCACCAAGAAATGTAGGCCTTTAGAGTATGGAATTGTTGCCAAGCAACCATGGACCCTGTATGAGGTGAACATTTGGTCAGCCATCGCTGAATATTGTGGTAATTTAATATTTTTTTTTAAAACTTTAATTGTATAGCAATGAACATGTATAACACAGCACTGTTTAAAGCAAAAACCTTCATTTTATAAGTACTTTTTGGTCACCAAGTTACCACCACAAGTCTTATTTTGCACCAATCCAGTGGCACCTTCTTCTCACACTGGCACTGAATCTCAAATGGCTCCCTGCTCCCTACATATTGCGCTACGTAGGAATTTAAATACTGGATCCTGCAGACATTTGGGAAACATTGATACTCGATAAACAGCACACTGTTTGGCTGTAGATGCTAGAATTTCTAAACTTTCATAGCTTGCACACTATTTAGGGAGTACGGAGCCATTTGGGATTCATCTTGAGTTCCACTTCTGATTGAAATGTGAACATTTGAAGCATGTGATCGATTCAAGTGAAATTTTTAGACTTTTATACTGCCATTTTACTGTGAATCATATACTATGTAGTTTAATTCAAGCCTGTGATATTAATGATGGAGTTGTTAAGGCTGTTGGCTCTTTTAGCCTGTTAGCTAGCTGACCAGCCTGGTTCTAGTGAAGAACATAAAGTGCCAGCCACTCAGTTTAAACAAAAACAGATTCTTACTTCATCAGTATGCTCAGTTGTCCATGCAAGCAGCATTAGAGTGAAAGATTATTCTATAGCACCACAAGGGTTCTTTCGTGCTGTGACGCAGCAGTACACAATTCAGTTGTGAGGTTTTGAGAAATCTGTCGTTCCTTTTTGTTCCTGTGTATAAAAAAGGTAACATGTCAAAACAAAAGAAGTGCAAAGCCAGAGCACCAATCAGGGCACAGCGGTCACTTTGTTCTGAGCTGGTTTTGACCTGTTGGTCATACCGACCCAGTGCAGCACACGGTTCAACGTCAGCGCAGCAGCGTAAAATTTTGGGAGAGTCTGTTCAACATAAATGATGAACTAACCTAACTTTGTGTAAATAGAGCACAATATAGAAATATGTCCACATATGCAGTCGTGACTGACGCGGCTTTTTTCTGAATTTATACAAACACCATTTAATTTTATAGTAAATTAGTCTGGGCTGGTTTATGTTTATGAACAGAGGCCTACAGATCAACATAGTAAAGGAGCTCATTTGTGATCCTGAGTTTAAAGCCAGTTTTTATTAAACTTTAACTTTCAACTAAGTTGAATTAAGTTAATTAATCTTTTAGTACTTTTACTTTTGATACTTAAGTACATTTGAAGGCAAATACTTTAGTACTTTTACTAAAGTGGAGGTCTAAAGGGAGGAACTTCTACTTTTACTGGAGTAATATTTTACCTTGGGTGTCTCTAATTTAACTCAAGTACACAACTTGTGTACTTCATCCACCACTGACTGAAACTAATGTGCAAGTTCTGTAGTTATGAAAGTGCCGAAGTGTGGATCCACATACTGACCCTTAGAGTTTACAAGGTTTGTTTTTTTTCTAAGTTGAGAATAGATGGTTTGCTCTCAGGAGCAAAAATATCTCACTGTACCAGGAGAACAAAAAGCATGACATGTGTTCATGTGTCCTCCATGATGCTGTCATGCTGTATTTATGCAAAGGTACATTTATTCTTCAGTATAATTACACAGAAGTTCCTGATTATAGTCGTGGTCAGAGCTCTCAAAGATCCACCTTCCCCATCACCATCCCACTGAGCCGATCTGAAAAAGGATCCAAAATGAGTTGAGAGAGATAAGTGGCACCACACTGCTGAGAGTGCTGGGATTGTGTGTGTGTGTGTGTGTGTGTGTTTGTGTGTGTGTGTGTGTGTGTGTGTGTGTGTGTGTGTGTGTGTGTGTGTGTGTGTGTGTGTGTGTCTGTGTCTGTGTGTGTCTGTGTCTGTGTGTGTCTGTGTTTTTAGTCCAAGTGGAAGATTCCCCAAGTGAGCCATCTTCGGAAAAGAGCCCATTCCCTTGTCAATAAGCATTCACGGCTGGCCCACTTATCTTTACTTAGCAGATTTGAGCTGTGCTGTGTGATAGCCATCACTCTGTGTGAGAGGGAGAGGAGATAAGGCTGCCAAAATGAGCACCTTGTTTCATTTACAACTATCCTTGATCCGTGCGCCATGACAAATTCAACCTTATTCCGACAGATGACCGCAAAAAGGAAAAAAAGTCAGTCCATATTATATTTGCTGTATATACTAGAAGTGTTGTCAATCATCTGCACTCTGCTAGTTTCTTTGAGCACAAATGTTTTTGACCAAATGTCATGAATTTGTAAGAAAAATGTTACAAACAGTCATTCTTGAAGTTAAGATGACAGTAAGGTTTATAAAATCATACATTATATATATATTTATATTTTTATATATATATATATATATATATATATATATATATATATATATATATATATATATATATATATGTATATGTTTATACACACACACTGGCCACTTTATTAGGTACTTTATTAGGTTGCTAGTGAAAGGTTGGACCCCCTTTTGCCTTCAGAACTGCCTTAATTTTTCATGTCATACTTTCAACAAGGTGTTGGAAACATTCCTCAGAGATTTTGGTTGGTTATTTGAGTTACTGTTGCCTTTCTATCATCTGGAACCAGTCTGCCCATTCTCCTCTGACCTCTCACATCAACAAGACATTTTCGTCCACACAACTGACCGTTCACTGGATATTTTCTCTTTTTCGGACTGCTCTCTGTAAACCCTAGAGATGGTTGTGCGTGAAAATTCCAGTAGATCAGCAGTTTCTGAAATACTCAGACCAGTCTGGCACCAACAACCATGCCAGCACCGTATATATATATATGCAATTGCAAGGAATTTAGGGATTTCATCATCTACAGTCCATAATATCATCAAAAGTTTCAGAGAGTCTGGAGAAATCTCTGCAAGTAAGCAGCAAGGCAGCAAAACAACTTTGAATGCCCGTGACCCGTTTATATGCCCGTGCCCGTTTATATATATATATATATATATATATATATATATATATATATATATATATATATATATATATAAATGCAAACCCAATGTCCCAACAAGACGTAAAAACAAGTATCATTCGTGTACGTATTTGTGTGTGTGTGTGTGTGTGTGTGTGTGTCTGTGTCTGTGTGTGTGTGTATGAATTGGCACACCTGCACCTTGTTACTCTGCGTGCTGTTGTTTATATGCCACTGTCACTGCCATGTTTTTGGACTCCTGCCTGCTTGTCATCCGTCCTTACTCATGTATGTGTGAGTCGTGAGTGGTTTCATCGCTGAAGGGAGAGTGTGGAGATCACCTGCTTATAAATGCCACTCACTCCCAGCTCCCAGATATGAATTGCTTATCCACTTCAGCGGCTGGCAGGGCCGTATGGAGGCAGGCTACGGTCGTGGTGATGTGTGTGTCAGGAGAAGAGCTGAGATAGGGAGAAATTCTCTCCTGCAATCTCGGGGTGGGCGGTCCAGGCCAGTGACCGGTCGCTTTTCCATGGCGAATCCTGACCCGTCCTGATCACCCTGCTCCGATAAACCTCCAGCACAATCTCCAGCTTCTGCAATTAAAGCAGGGCAGCCAGATTCCCACCTCCTAATCTCTGCCGATCTTAAGTGCTATTCTCTTTCTGCTCAATAACAGGGAATTAGTTACTGGCCCGAGTGTGACCGCAGCAGAGTGGATCGATAATATAAGCAGCTGTCAAATCTAAGGATTTATATTTTAAGGTTAACCCACAGATGTCTGTAGTTATTACTGATGTTTTACTCAGTTTCCTGTCAAAACAGCTATTAAATACAAGTTATCCACTTTTCGGGATTTAAGATAATCTGCTTGCATCAAGAAGGGAAAAGCCAAAGGAAAACATTATGACCACTAGCTTGTTTCTATTCTCATTGTCCATTTTATCAGCTCCACTTTGTAGTTCTACATTTACAGATTGTAATTGGACCCCCATGGACCATCACAAAACAAATCAAATCAAATTTATTTGTAGCGATTTTTACAACTGATGTTGTCAGCACAAAGCAGCTTCACAGAATTCCAGTAAAAACAAAGTTTTAACAAGAATGTAAAAACCCCCAGATGAGCAAGCCAGGGGTGACAGTGGCAAGGAAAAACTCCCTCAGAGCTGAGGAAGAAACCTTGGGAGGAACCAAGGCTCACAAGGGGAGACGCATCCTCCTCTGGTCAAACTACCTACAAATGATTATACTACTAATATTAATAGCAGTAGTATTAGTAGTAGGAATAGCTAGAAGTCTATGAAAACTTTAATGTAGGGTGGGCAGCTAGTCCAAGGCAGGTGGCGGTAGCTTGGGCGTGGGCAGCTGGTCTGAAGTGGGTAGCAGGAGAGCTCGACAGTCAGTCGTCCTTCAGTGTCCGGCCGGACATGTGGGTGATTGTATACTCGGAAAAAAGGCAGGGAGAGGGAATTAGTTTTATTCTGTCTGTTTGTACATAAACAGGGAATGTGAACATTTACAGAGTGTGGCTAACGACTCCGGCAGATCTGACTATGACAGCTTAACTAAAAGGAGAGAACCAGAAGGACACGGCAGCACTCTGAAACAGTTTGGCATCCCTCCACTCCACCATCCACAAACCTGAGTGACCACGTGCGAGCAGCGGGACGACAGCACCAGCGTCTCAGTTTATTATAATTCCCTGTGTCCATGGACCCCTGGATCTGCTGCCTTTATCTAAGGGGGAACATTAGCTACCAAAAGCTAAACTAAACAAGTGAGTTTTCAGCCTAGATTTGAAGATTGAGACTGTGTCTGAGTCCCGAACAGTTTCTGGAAGATCATTGCAGAGTTTGGGGGCTTTATAAGAAAAGGCTCTTCCCCCAGCTGTAGCCTTATGAACTCTGGGAACTATTAAAAAGCCAACACTCTGTGATCTGAGTAGTTGTGATGGCTCGTAATAGGAAATAAGGTCTTGCAGGTACTCAGGAGCGAGCCCATGTAGGGCTTTATATATCAATAAAAAAAATGTATAATAAATACAGAATTTAACAGGCAGCCAATGAAGTGATGATAGCACTGGACTGATATGATCAAAGCAGCAACTATTTGGGTGGTGGATCATTCTCAGCACTGCAGTAACACTGACGTAGTGGTAGTGTGTTAGTGTGTGTTGGGCTGGTCTGATTGGATCAGACACAGCAGTGCGACTGGAGTTTCTAAACACCAGTATCACTGCTGGACTGAGAATAGTCCACCAACCAAAAATAGCCAGCCAACAGCGTCCTGTGGGCAGCGTCCTGTGACCACTGATAAAGGACTAGAGGATGACCAACACAAACTGTGCAGCAGCAGATGAGCAATTGAAGTGGAATTTAGTTTCATGTAGGTTTCATGCAAATACATTCTCATGTAGGTTTCACCATGTAAAACCTAAAAATCATACAAAATTGAGAACACCTGGCCAAATATTACAATCGAGTGAAGAACATTCAGGCCGTCCGATCAAAATCCCGCTACCCTTTTTTTTGTTTGCTGTGTTCACAGCTGTGTGGAATCGACCCGCACCGTTTCTTCCAAACTGTTGCACACCGGCGTTCTTCCTCGCTGTATTACACACAACAATGTGTAAGCCACTCACTAATGGAGCTTGGCAATGTGCATCTGTTTGAGGAATCTCCTCAGGAGAGAACTGCTGGCTTCCTGCAAAGAGGCCATTTTATTTAAAGAGAAAATCTCAGGAGAACCCAGGCCCGTCACACTCCACAGCCAGAGAGAGAGAGAGAGAGAGAGAGAGAGAGGCAGGATGTTTTTATCTGCTGAAAGTGATGAGGCCGCCAGTCGGCATGATCACTGGAGCATCAGGCGAGGAGGAGAGTGGCCAGGGGGACTGGAGGATTGATCTAGAAAAGAGAGAGAGAGAAAGAGAGAGAGAGAGAGAGAGAATATACTCAATGACACCAGCAGTGGCAAAAGTAGTAACAAGGAGTCCTTTGCTTGTCCAAAGCTGTCTGTCGAGGGACGCCATCATTTTTGCTTCTCCTCAGTGAGTGAAAGCTCCTCATTTCAGAGCCTAAACACTGTCTGTCTTTCACAGAGTGAGCTGTTTCCTCAGCACACCTGTCCTGGGCTTCCACGCTGAGATGACTGTTTTCTCTCTTTTCTTTGTCTGTTTTTTTTTTTTATTAAAACACAAAAGCTGCTCATGATGGACTTGACAAAAATGAGACAAGACAAAATCTACCGATGATAGACTAGATACCAAACATATGTTCCGGCAAACACCACGAGATAATTTGCATAAGCTCTGTGAAAAACAGCTGCTGATAAGAAAAACTGTTCAGTACAGAAATGTTTAGTTTTTTTGTCATTCCATTCTGACCTGTGCACTGCAAAAAGTGAGATCTTAGTGAGTGTAAACATCTTAAATAAAGTCACTATATTTCCTATTTCTCATTATGAGACTTTTGTAAGAAAATAAGATGATTTAACTTATTTCTAGACATTTTTACTTGTTTTTTTAAGCAGTTTTATCTAATAAAAGTGGCTTATTTCATTGGCAGATCATGTTCCTTGTTTTAAGCATTACTTTTTGAAATCAGCAAAATTATTTCCATGACTTTTCAACACAAGTAAACCAATTTTCCAATGGAATCAGATCCTTTCACCAGATAAAATGACATAAAACAAGTATAAATCTACTGAAACAGGTGGAATAATCTTAGAATATTCTTACAACAGTGTCTTAATGAGAAAAAATTGATTTTTTGACTACATTTAAGACTTGTTAAGTTTTTTTTTTTCAGTGTACAGTTCATTTTACTTTATAGCTATTACTGGATTAAGCTTTTGTATGTTTTTTTCTACGATTGTCGTCTTTGTACAGTAACAAGTATCTACTGTTATTTAACCTCATTTTCTATAAAAAATGAAAGAATTGTGTGCTTAATATGTGCCACATGTGAAATCTTTCTGCTACTACATGTTCAGTTTTGTTTTAAAGCACTCAAAAGTTTAGAGTCTGCACTTCCAACAGAGCTTCTCTGCTTGCTTCAGTGAGCAAGTAGTCAGAAAATATTAAAAGTGATATGAGAAGATATGTGTAAAGGTCTGTAGGCCATGAGGAACCTTGGAGGATTCTTAAAGGTGACGTGTTTTGTGTGTCCCGCAGTGAGAGAGGCCATGGCTCCACCTCCAGCTGACTCCGGAGGTGAACGCTAAGACCATGCAGACGAGTGAGCCGTGGGTGTTCGCTGGCGGAGATATCACTGGCCTGGCCAACATCACCGTGGAATCGGTCAACAATGGCAAACAGACGTCCTGGCACATCCACAAGTACATCCAGGTGGGCCTTGCACTCACATACTCAATTTGCCTTTTCATTCCACATTTGGGCCCATTACAGAACGCACTCTGTGTCTGGCAGTAAGGCCTTTCTGTTTGTTTCTCCACATGCTGTTAGAGCCAGAGTGGTTACAGAGCATTTTGAGTAAGCAGCACTTTGTGAAAATAAACAAGAGACAGTAGTATATTTAGGGGACATTCTGGAAATTACATATGGCTGCTTTTGGAACAAAACTTTGTATCTCCATCTTTACTGTTTTTCAGTTTTGACATAATTTGAAAATGCTTGTTTCCTTTTATATTGTGCGTAAATTTCATGATGAATGGACCAAAATGAACAGCCAAAAACACTGTAAAAATCTGTTTCCATTGACGTACATTAAACATAAAGCAAGTTTTTTTCCATCTCATTTCTCAGTTCTCATTTTGGAGATATTTGGTTTTGTTCCAACACATGAGGTTTTACTGAAATAACATTTTTCCATCTTGGCTGAAAATATGTTGTATGTTAGATAATGTAGTAGTACAGACTAAAAAAATAATGTAATATAAATGAAAGACCTACTTTAGACCTACTAATATAGACCTACTTCGCTCTGCTTTAAGTTTTCTTGCATCTCTGGCAAGAAAACTTTCTGCAAAAGTAGAACAGTTTTTTGTAAAATTATTTTTATTTTTTATTACAAGCTTCTTGTTCTAATTGTCCTGTTCCTCCTTAAATGGCAGCTGAGGTGCCAGAATGCAGCTCCTGCACCATTTAAGGCAGAACGGGAAAATTTGAACAAGAAGCTGGAGAACGAAAAGCTGAATTCAGCTTGACAACTTTTTAGTGTTTCGCATTTTCTCGTTGCAGATTAAACATATCAGGAAACCAGATTAGATGCTTTACAGTGGTTATTTTGACAGTTATAGCTGTCTCTCAAGTAGGTGGAAAGTTAGACTGTAAGTTTCATCGGCTTCTGTTTGTATCAGTTCTAGTTTTTGACTGTGTGGTGGAAAAAGTGATATATTATAGTTGTTTTTGCTTAAATTCTACATGGATCAGAATATCCTAATTTAACTGTAATGACAGCCTGACATATCTGAGACGTCCTCCTCTGAAGGCTTGATGAACTGAGGTGTGTTAAATCAGGAGTCTGTAATTAAAAACTGCTCAAAATAAATTGGGAAATTTTTACATATAAAACACTTGGTAGAGAGTACAACACTGTGAACCAGTGGAATATATTACCTCTTAAGTGCAGAGAGAAATTAAAACTATTTCTGCCCTTTAATGTACTTTTCTTCGGTAACAACATGATTTCTCAGTGCTGTTGCTGCATTTGTTTTGATATGTAAAACATGATCTAACAAAGCTAATAAATCAATGTGATGATCAGTTATTAATCTCAGTTTTACTGAGCTCTGCTAAAGCCTGAGTAGACTGATAAATCAATGTGATGATCAGTTATTAATGTCAGTGTTACTGAGCTCTGCTAAAGCCTGAGTAGACTGATAAATCAATGTGATGATCAGTTATTAATCTCAGTGTTACTGAGCTCTGCTAAAGCCTGAGTAGACTGATAAATCAATGTGATGATCAGTTATTAATCTCAGTGGTACTGAGCTCTGCTAAAGTCTGAGTGGACTGATAAATGAATGTGATCAGTTATTAATGTCAGTGTTACTGAGCTCTGCTAAAGCCTGAGTAGACTGATAAATCAATGTGATGATCAGTTATTAATGTCAGTGTTACTGAGCTCTGCTAAAGCCTGAGTGGACTGATAAATCAATGTGATGATCAGTTATTAATGTCAGTGTTACTGAGCTCTGCTAAAGCCTGAGTGGACTGATAAATCAATGTGATGATCAGTTATTAATGTCAGTGTTACTGAGCTCTGCTAAAGCCTGAGTAGACTGATAAATCAATGTGATGATCAGTTATTAATCTCAGTGTTACTAAGCTCTGCTAAAGCCTGAGTAGACTGATAAATCAGTGTGATCAGTTATTAATCTCAGTGTTACTGAGCTCTGCTAAAGCCTGAGTAGACTGATAAATCAATGTGATGATCAGTTATTAATCTCAGTGTTACTGAGCTCTGCTAAAGCCTGAGTAGACTGATAAATCAATGTGATGATCAGTTATTAATCTCAGTGTTACTGAGCTCTGCTAAAGCCTGAGTAGACTGATAAATCAATGTGATGATCAGTTATTAATCTCAGTGTTACTGAGCTCTGCTAAAGCCTGAGTAGACTGATAAATCAATGTGATGATCAGTTATTAATCTCAGTGTTTCTGAGCTCTGCTAATGCCTGAGTAGACTGATGAATCAGTGTGATCAGTTATTAATCTCAGTGTTACTGAGCTCTGCTAAAGCCTGAGTAGACTGATAAATCAATGTGATGATCAGTTATTAATCTCAGTGTTCCTGAGCTCTGCTACAGCCTGAGTAGACTGATAAATCAATGTGATCAGTTATTAATCTCAGTGTTACTGAGCTCTGCTAAAGCCTGAGTAGACTGGTAAATCAATGTGATCAGTTATTAATCAGTGTTACTGAGCTCTGCTAAAGCCTGAGTAGACTGGTAAATCAATGTGATGATCAGTTATTAATCTCAGTGTTACTGAGCTCTGCTAAAGCCTGAGTAGACTGATAAATCAATGTGATGATCAGTTATTAATCTCAGTGTTACTGAGCTCTGCTAAAGCCTGAGTAGACTGATAAATCAATGTGATGATCAGTTATTAATCTCAGCGTTTCTGAGCTCTGCTAAAGCCTGAGTAGACTGATAAATCAATGTGATGATCAGTTATTAATCTCAGTGTTACTGAGCTCTGCTAAAGCCTGAGTAGACTGATAAATCAATGTGATGATCAGTTATTAATCTCAGTGTTACTGAGCTCTGCTAAAGCCTGAGTAGACTGATAAATCAATGTGATGATCAGTTATTAATCTCAGTGTTTCTGAGCTCTGCTAAAGCCTGAGTAGACTTATAAATCAGTGTGATCAGTTATTAATCTCAGTGTTACTGAGCTCTGCTAAAGCCTGAGTAAACTGATAAATCAATGTGATCAGTTATTAATGTCAGTGTTACTGAGCTCTGCTAAAGCCTGAGTAGACTGATAAATCAATGTGATGATCAGTTATTAATCTCAGTGTTACTGAGCTCTGCTAAAGCCTGAGTAGACTGATAAATCAATGTGATAATCAATGTTTCTGTTACTGATTTTTAGTCAAATTTGCAAGGTTGTTTCCTTGAGATATGGCAAATTTTTTGCTTAGTTTGTGAGAAAGCTCTGGGCTTATGGGAGCAGCAGTGGACTGAAGCAGGGAATGAGAGCCAAAATAATTTTGAGAATTTTATCATTTCATTTAAATAAGTAATTTTTTCATAAAACATGTTAACAAAATAATTATTTAAAAAAGATTTCATCCAAGGAAGGAACAGCATGAATAAAACACAAATTACAACAGTAGATTTTTTTCCCATCTGCCTTTTCTCTATATATATATATATATATATATATATATATTCTCAATATACGCTAAATAAAATTAGTTGTTCAGGTATTATAATGGAAAAAGTTACTGAACACATTTAGAATGGTGTATTCCGCGTCCGGCTATTACTACATTTTCAAAGTATGCTGCCCAAAACTGGGTGTAGATGAAAATCAACGCAGTCAGCCAGACCAGGCCGATAATCAGCCCCTTCTCTGAGTATAAAGCTGTTGATAAGGCAAGATAAACTAGAAGTGAATAAACATCTTATGTTGTGCTGGTTGTTGGCAAATAGATGTAATTATAAACTCACTTCTTGCTTTTACCCTTTTGGCCTGTAATGTATATTGCACTTCGATGTTTTACTCCAGCCGTGTGTATTTTGCTCTCAGGGTGAAGTTTTGAGTGCTTTTTTGTCTTAAGGTCCCAAATAGTCAAGATTACTGGCAGCCCCTTGAAAACAGACTGTGAACTTGACCAGTCAAACATTTTTTTCTTTTTTTTCCACTGAGGACTGCTTTATGGTTTCTGAGATAAAGACCCCAGCAGTAGCAGAGACAGAGAGCAGGTTCACACCAGGGTTAATCGCTCTAATGTAAGAGTGGCCAAAGGAAGTCAGGCTTAAGTGTTTGCTCGTGGAATTCATTTCCAGCAGAACAACTCTGTAATCATGCACCACAGAGAAAGAACCGGTCAAATATTTGTAAATGGTTTCAGCAGTTCAAGTCCCTATACATCATTTGGAGATAAGCTTACATTTGGAGTGTTTTTCCCCACTTTTCTTTGAACTATTAACCGTTTACCCAGCCGAGTGAGGAACAATGTGCATTAGAGCTTTTGCAGTGTGCATTTTTCTGTTTGGAGCAGAGAGTTCTTTCCTGTACTGAACAGACTAAGGGAGGCCTTGAGCTTCTTACAGAGCATACAGAATGTCTTTTTGTAAACAAAGACAACAAATATTTTGTTGCTTTTGGAACAAAAGCTTGCATCTACAGTGATACTGGAAAGTTTGTGAACTCTTCTGAATTTCTGCATAAATTTGACCAAAAATTAATATTAGATAAAGGAAACAAATTAAACAATTGAGACAATAATAATAGACGTGGTCATTTATTTATTGCTGAAAATGATCCCATATTTCATGTGTGAGTGACAAAAGTAACTGAACCTTTGCATTCAGTATCTGGGGTGACAGGCTTGCAGCAATAACTGCAACTAAACATTTCTGGTAACTGTTGATTAGTTCTGCACATCAGCTGGGTGGAGTTGTGGCCCCTCTACAAACAGCCTCAACTCTGTTATGTAAGTGGATTTCCTCCCATGAACTGCTGCTTCTGGTCCTTCCACAACATTTCTACAGGATTAAGGTCAGGATTCCAAAACATTAACTTTATTCTTTTCTAACCTTCTTTGGTAAAACAACTACCATGGCTTAGGGTCACTGTCCTGCTGCATGACCCATATTCTCTTGAGTTTCAGCTCATAGACAGATGTCCTGAAATGTTTCTTTAGGATTTGCTGGTATAATTCAGACTTCGTTGTTCCACTGATGATGGCAAGCTGTCCTGGCCCAGATGCAGCAAAACAGGCCCAAACCACAATACTAACAGCACCATGTTTCACAGATGGGATAAGACTTTATGCTAGAATGCAGTATGTTCCTTTCTCCAAACATAACACATCTCATTTGAGGCAAAAAGATCTGTTTTGGCCTCATCTGTCCACAAAACATCTTTCCAATTGCCTTCAGGCTTGTGTGTATTCAGACGCTTCACTACTGCTACTCCACTGATATGCTTTTGATGTGCTACTGATAAAAAAAGAGTTTGTTAATCATTTACAAAAGATTTAGAAGACAGCATTTAGCGACTTACAAGAAGTGCTTTATCTACTAGAGAAAGTATCTTTGTTAGTTACCAGTAGGTTAGAGAGAAAGACGGTCCTGAGCTCAGATACTGCTAGAAACAAGTCACTGTAGATACAGAGAGAAAAGGAAAAGAGTTGAACACAGAACTCTGTGCCATGCAGTGCAATACAATACAGTAAACTACAATACACAGTGCATTCAACAATAAAGTAAGCTACAATACACAGTGCAATACAATAAAATTTGATACATAAGTGCAGCACAATATATTGCAAACAATACTTAATTCAGTGCTCATTTAAGTGCTGTGTAAAGAGACGTGTCTTCAGTCTGTGTTTGAAGGCTATGAGAGACTCTGCTGTTCGGACAGCCAGTGGGAGTTCATTCCCCCACCTGGGTGCCAGTACGGAGAACTGAGATGACTCTGTGTTACCTGAAAAAAATGTTGAATTATTGTAAAGTGAATTCTGATGAAGTTTATTTTGTCTGCTCATATAACTACAATAAAATTAAAATTTGCATTGGATACAAAACTTTGGTATAACTTTATTTTAAAGAAAACATATTTGGGGATTTATTAAGGTTTTGTTCTTAGCCATTAAACTCTTATTAATTCTCATATTGTTGTGTATCTAGTTTTTCATCCAGCACCATTTTATGTCTTATATGTATAGCTTTTCATCAATTTATTGAACAAAATGATCCAACATTCAGTATTCCTGTTGGCAAAAGTATGTGAACCTATAGAATCATCAGTTTGGGCTAGGTGATAATTAGGGTCAAGAGGTTCAAGCAATTGGATGAAAATCAAGTGTGGCTGACCATACTCTGTTTAAAAACATCAGTTTTTATCATATTTTATCATATTTGTTAGTGGATGCCATGTCTCAGTCACATGAGTTTTTTGGGGACCCCAGGATTATTTGCCAGTACTCATTAGGCTGGAAGAGGTTTGAAAACTTTATCTGACAACTTTGGTCTTCACCTGTCCGCTGTCAGGCAGATAGTGGGCAAATGGAGGTAATTCAACACCATGGTTCCCAGAGATGCACCAATGCCACTTTTTCCCTTCTGATGCTGATAGCAATACCTCATTGTTAAATATATGCTGATACAGAATATGGATACCAACTCCATCTAACCTAACTAACCTATAAGTCCTCATATTGATATAATTACGTTTTTAAATATTTTATTTTGGTAAGATCTATGTTCTGTGTCACAAATACAACATACTCGACTTGTCTAGGTAGCATTTATTTGTTGGATTATGAATATTAGATGCTTAAGGAAAGCTATTTTTGTTTATTTCCTTTATATACTTAGTAATTACTGTTATATAGTTAATAATAAGAACCATATTTAACAACTTAAGTTGTTAAAACTTAATAGTTAAAACTGAACAGTGCACAGATAAACCTGCTGTTTTTACACACTAACACACAGCAGCTTCTATGGCTCAAAAATGTTGTTTCACATCCAAATTTCTCAAGTCATTTGTCTCATATATGCGTCTTCTTCACTCGCGCTGCATCTCTGAGCAGCAAACTCTGTTGGAGTTCAGTTAATAAGTTTCATGCTGTTGGCAGTAGCGACTTTTAGCACTTTTTCTGGTTTGGATGAAGCACCGGGACTCGAGACCCTGCTGATGAGTAGTATAACTGACTGAAGGAGGCTCACTGTGGACACATTATCTCAGTGAAAGGCTATGATTACATTGAGAGTCCAGCGGTTCCTTCTGCTCACTGAGTAACAATATCTGGACTAACATAAAGTCAGACTGTAAGTGACTACACAGTGGCAGATGAGTGATTACTGAAAGAAGCAGCTCAGCCATTCAGATAAGTATGTTTTTCCCACAAAATACTGCCGTTACAGGTTTTTCCATGAACGTTTTTATGGCTGCTTGTGAACCAATGCTGTTGACGTGTTGTTAAGCACTGTCTAATTGGTTCGTAGTGCCAGTCATAGGTATCGCATCCCCATCCCTTATTACTAAGTGCCAGTATTGGGGCACACACTAATTGTTACCCTTCCCAGGGGTGGTCATCCAACAAAAATGACTCCAAGACTAAGGTGTAGAATAGTTTGGGAGAACACAAAGAACATCTAAGGATCTACAGGCTAATGTCTGAGTCCACCATCAAGTAAACACTAAACAAGAGGAGCATGCAATTCAATTACGGCATGGAGAAGGTCACTACTCTCCAGACAGAACATTCTGCCTGTTTACATTTTCCTGGATGAGCCAGAAGTCTAGTGAAATGATGTTATGTGGACAGGACAAAAACGGATATAGCTTAATTGAGAGAGAGGCTTGGCCAATCCGAACACTACATTCCAGCCAGAGAACCTTAGCTTTTAAACATGGTGATGGCAATATCACAGTTTGGGGCTGTTTTGCTGCCATTGCACCAGGACAGCTTGCTGTCATTTAATGGAGCTGTGAATTCTGGATTGTATCAAGAAATTCTACAGGAGAATATTAGGGCATCCATCCATGAACTGAATCTCAACAGAAGCTGGGTCCTTCAAGAAGAAAATAACCCTAAAACACCAGTTTGTCTACGAAGAATGGTTAATGCAGGAGAAATGTAGCCTTTTGGAATGGCTGAGTCCAGACCTTAGTCCAGTAGAAATGTCCAGGCTGAGCCTAAGACGTGGAGTTCATGCAAGAAAACTATTTGATTGAAGTTATTGCTGATCAAGAGGGTTAACACCAGTTACTGAAACCAGAATTTCACATGATTTTGCCAGCAACGACCTTAAATGCTAATAAATGACAATAAATGAATGAAAATTATATACTTTTGTGTTATTGGTTTAATTGGACTCTCTTTATCATCTGTGTTATTTGTTCAATTAGACTCTCTTCATTTAACTCATAACAATGATCTGGTCATATTTAGATCATACTGTAGAATTCATAAAATTATAACTGGTTCACAAACAAAAATTCCATATAGACAGCTGTTTATGTGGTCAGTAGGTGTTAATTTAATGAAATCAAGTGGGCCGGTGATGGAATTTAACAAATCTGTGTGATGATTGAGGACATCAAGGAGGAATCTGGAACCAAACGTCTGTGAATGTGTGAGTGTTTCTCTGCAGTCTCTCCATGATGTCTCTGTAGAGTCCATTTTGAGCCTGCCCCTGCTCTACAGTGTGGGTGATTTACTGGACATCAGCGTTGAAATGTGTGGGCTGAAGTTTCCGAACTCATTTGGCCTGGCTAGTGCTCCACCCATCATCACCACCACCATGATCCAAAGAGCTTTCAAAGAGGGCTAGGGCTTCACCCTCATGAAAACATTCAGACTTGACAATGTCTTGACTGCAACACCTCCTGTCCTTACTCTTCACAATACATTCTACGTGTATAAAGCTATTGTTATTATTACATTATGGAATGTGCCCATCCCCCAGGCCCCAAATCCTGAACACCGCCGAGGCATGCGAGTGACAGCTGAAGAAGGACATCAGCCGCCAGAGAAGGGGTGATGACAGCCACGGGAGGCATGAAGGTGTGATGCGGGTCCCGGCCTCACGCTGCCAGCCAGATCCATAATCCTCTGGCTTTCATTAAGGGCAGTGTAAGCCCCTGAGCCAAGAGGGAACAAGAGTTCATTGCTCTGCCTCCCCATCACCACCTCCGCTACATAGTATGGCTGCCTGGGTTGAAAGTAAGGTAAAGTGGCCTCACTGCGGGAATGGAGGCAGCGCCCAGGAGGTGGGGCTCAGGATTTGCACGCCGCCTCCACTCACTCGCGATTCTCTGCCCGCCATCCTTTCTGGGCTTTGGGCCCCGCCTTCCTGACAGCACTCGCAGCTTACATATAAGAAGTTACACATATATAATACATTTGGTGCATATTATTATCATACATATATATATATATATATATATATATATATATATATATATATTTTTTTTTTTTCCCAGCTTTTGACATAATTTGAGGCCTTTGCATTGTCTTTAAATTTCATGATGAATGCAACAAGAAAATGACCAAAATGACTAGGAAAGAAGTCTGGTTCCATTTACATACATTAAAAGTAAAGGTTTATTATATATATATATATATATATATATATATATATATATATATATATATATATATATATATATATATATATTGTGTGTGTGTCACATATTATTATAACAGATGTATATGTATATGTATGTGTGTGTATATATATATATATATATATATATATATATATATATACATATATATACAAACACACACACGCAGAACATGTAATTAGATACATTATATATGTAGGATGTGTTATTACTGCATATTGATACTCATACTGCATGTGGTATAGAAGAAAAAATTGATTTGTGTAAACTTTAAATCTGGTGAAAAGCTCAGAAGCACAGAAGATTTTTAGAAAAATGGCAGACAGTAACATTAATAAAACCCAGATCACTCATAAAACAGCTCGGTGTGGCACACACTCACATAAGAACATACTCAGAATTGCCATAATGAGGTACATTCTGGTGGCTTAAAAAAAAATCAGCAGCCACCTCCATTAGACAGCCATACATCTGCCTTGTTAGGAATATAACATTTGTTCTTGACAGAGAGAAAAAAGAAGGGAACAGGCAGAAGCTGTTTATTGAATGGCAGAAAATCTTTTTTTTTTTTGTTTTGTTTTAATTTACTTTCTAATTCGAGTGATGGGAAAATTAATCAGTAACATCTGTTTGTTCTGAGCTTGCTGGCAGTCCTTCATTAGTGCAGCTCGGAACGGAAATGGCATGGAGACGAAAACACACACACACACACACACACACATGGAAAAAAACAAAGAGAAAAGCAGAGCACTTGGTTGGAGTTATATCAGACATCGCTATAGCAACCACGAGAGGCGTCTGCACTGTTCCCGGATGGCTGCGTCGATTCTGTGAGGAATGTGGGAAAACAAACAGGGTTTTTAGGTCCTCAAAAAAAACAACACTTAAAACGGCGAGAGAGAGAAAGAGAGAGACGACTTGAGGTGACCAACTTTAACCCTGTCAGCTTTACGGAGCTGCTGTTGGATCCAAACTTTAATTCTTCACCCTCACCATATAACGTACACATTAGTCATGGAATATTTCATAGCAGACACTAAACAATAAGTCTTAAAGGGGAGTTCCACAGATTTTCCAGCATTTCTGCAGAATCGCATGGTTAAGATGGTCATTCAGAGTGGTTTGGTGTGAAATACTCTGTTCTAGAGAGTTAGAATTGTTCACAGTGGTGGTGAAAGGAACCAGGCGTCCACCTCTAAAAGCTCCATCACAGAGAAATATTACGTGAAATGGTCATGAATACACTGACTTATGTCCGAGACACTGTTAGACAATAGTTCTGAGAAGATTTTGACCTTTTCTTAAAAATCCAGTCATGGGGAACAGGTACATGCAGGGAGCTGTTGGGCACAATAGTGAATTGTAGTAAATACATTTTCTCTGTTTCACTATTTACTACTGTCATCAACATTACATATAAAGGTTTAGAAGACTCGTGTAGGTTCACTGGTTGTTTTGGACAGTAAATAAATTGGCTATATTTGTGTTGTAGACACGGTGACCCCTGGTTCCTGTCACCAGCCCCAACCCTAACCACTGTAATGAAACTAGTAAGGCAAACTACTCTGAGTGATTTTGTTTACATTTCAACCTTTTAATTACACAAAATATGTGGAAATATTGGTGGAATTACTGAAGAATCCCAACTGAATATAGCCTAAAGTTTGCTATGCTATGCAAAATTGAAATTAAAAGAGGATGCAATGATATCCAAATCCATATTTAATTGAAAAAAGTACAAAGACAGCATATCAAATGAGAAATTTTACTATTTAAAAAAAAAAACATATGTACATTTAGACTTATAAGCTTCCAGTGTGAGGGGTTAAACAAACGACTTACAGCTTACTTTAAATGTAATTATCTGATAATTAATTGTAGCTCCTGGATAATGAATTTCAAAGAGAAATTACACAGATTTTTCCAAGTTTCATACATAATTAATAGTCGAGATGTAAACAAAGTCATTCAGAGTGGTTTGGTGTGGTTTAAAGAAATTTATTGACTCAGATTTTGTTACAGTGGGGTTGATAGGAACCAGAGGTCACCATGTCTACAATACAGATATAGGTATTTTATTTACTATCCAGAACCTTCCCTTCTGTTGAAGCTATAGAACTGTGATGAAATAAGTTTTGTTTGGGAACGAATTTGCCTAATTTGCATATCCATAACCTTTTCATGTATTAGCTTTCAGTGAGATTTAGCTTTTAGAGGCATTAAACTCTTTAGTCATCTGGTTCCTATCACCACCACTGTGAGCAGTTCTGACTATGTAAGTTTATCTAGAACAGAGCGTTTCACACCAAACTGCTCTGAATGAGTCTGTTTACTTTGCTTTAACCACTTAGTAATGCAGAAAATTTGAAAACTGGGTGGAATTCCCCTTAAAGATGAATATTTGCATGGTAAGGTTGCAGACTGTCCCTGAGGTATTATCATCATTTTGTTATAATATTCAAATGTATTTCCATATTTAATTACACGTTTACAAAGTTAGTTACATAATAAATTGGATCAGTTAGGGGGCTAATTAGCCCCACAGGGCCAGAGGAGCTGAGATATGGGGGTCTACCAAATTTATCTGCATTTCCTTATGCAATGGAATATGTATCAGGGCCACTCCTTAAATGTGACTACAACCCCAATTCCAATGAAGTTGGGACGTTGTGTAAAACACAAATAAAAACAGAATACAATGGTTTGCAAATCCTTTTCAACCTATATTCAATTGAACACACTACAAAGACAAGATATTTAATGTTAAAACAGATAAACTTTATTGTTTTTTGCAAATATTCACTCATTTTGAATTTCATGCCTGCAACACGTTCCAAAGAAGTAGGGACAGGGGCGTGTTTACCACAGTGTTACATCACCTTTCCTTTTAACAACATTCAATAAGCATTTGGGAACTGAGGACACTAATTGTTGAAGCTTTGTGGGTGGAATTCTTTCCAATTCTTGCTTGATGTACAACTTCAGTTGATCAACAGTCCCGTTGTCTCCGTTGTCATATTTTGCGCTTCATAATGTGCCACACATTTTCAATGGGAGACTTTTGTTGCCCCTGTCCTAACTTCTTTGGAACGTGTTGCAGGCATCAAATTGAAAATTTTTGAATATTTGCAAAAACCAATAAAGTTTATCCATTTGAACATTAAATATCTTGTCTTTGTAGTGTGTTCAATTGAATATAGGTTGTAAAGGATTTGCAAATCATCGTATTTTGTTTTCATTTATGTTTTACACAACATCCCAACTTCACTGGAATTGGGGTTGTACATTATTCCATAATGTATGGCATAATAAGTTGCATAATTAATTACACATACATTCAATTTTGTTTACATTCAATTCGAGTTTGAATTTTTTACTTTTTTCTGTTCATATCAATGTCAAAAATGACAAAAACACAGCAAAGAATTTCTTTACTTTCCAAAAACAAGACGGCACACAACAGTAGCTTTCAGTCAAGGTCAAAACATTATAACATATTTTCTCTTCCAATTACAAACACAAGTGCCGAATGTCTGTTTAGAATCTACACTTTCGGAATTTCTCCATGTGTTTATCTGAGCTACAAATGAGAAATAATCCATATAAAACTGCCCCCTGCTTCTGTTAACACTGGACGTAACTGCATCTTCTAAAGGTTAAAGGTAGTGGTTTTATGTATCGGTGACCCTCTGCTGAGGAGTCGCACTGCAACACAGTTTAAATTATGTGGATCCACTCAGTCTAACAGTGAGTGTTGCTGCAGCCGCTGCTCAGAGCTGAAGCTCCACAGCTGAGTTAATAAGTCTGTGAATTGCAGCAGTGAGTCGAGTTCATATCTCAGTAAACACAAATCATATAGCTCTCTAGGTGCTACTGTGGAGATGATTACACAGGACTCTCTCTCTCTCTCTCTTTCTCTTTCTCTTTCTCCCCATCCATCTCTATCTGTGTCTCTCTCTCTCCCTGTCTATCTCTCTCTGTCTCTCTCTCCTCGTCCATGTCTCTCTCTCTCTCTCTCTCTCTCTCCCTCTCTCCCCATCCACCTCTCTCTGTCTCTCTCTCCCTGTCCATCTCTCACCGTCTCTCTCTGTCTCCCCATCCATCTCTCTTTGTATTTCTCTCTCTCCCTGTCCATCTCTCTCTGTCTCTCTCCGCCCATCTCTCTCCATCTCTCTCTCTCACTCCCCTTCCATCTCTCTCTGTATCTCTCTCTTGTTTCTTTCTATATTCAGTATCTCTCTTCTATGCTCTTATCATCTCTCTCTTTCTCTCATCCTCTCTGTATTCTCCTCTCTCTTTCTGTCTCTCTCTCTATCTATCTATCTCTCTATCTATCTATCTATCTATCTATCTATCTATCTATCTATCTATCTATCTATCTATCTATCTATCTGTCTGTCTGTCTGTCTGTCTGTCTGTCTGTATATCTATTGATCTATCTGTCAATCTATGTGTCTTATTCTCTCTATGTGTGACTGTCTCTCTCTTGCCTCTCCCTATATTCTCTCTCTTTTTAATTTTCTCTTAAATTCTCTTTTATTATTCTCTTTGTCATATTGCATGTCTCTGTTTTCTGTTCTCTCTCTGCCTCTCTCTTTCCCTCTCTCACCCTCTGTCATGATTCTTTCTATGTGCATTCTCTCTCTTGCCCTCTCTCTTTTATCATCTCCCTCACTGTGTCTCTCCTCATCTCGATAGACTCTCCTCTGTCTCTCTTTCTCTCTATCTCTCTCCCTCTCCCTCTCCCCCTCCCTCTCTCCCTCTCTCTCCTTCTCCCTCTCTCCCTCTCTCTCTCTCTCTCTCTCTCTCTCTCTCTCTCCTTCTCCCAGGCAGGATAAAGCAAAGCCTTCGGTGTCAACACGCTCTCAGCTCCGCTGTGCTCTGCCGTCATTAGACTTAAACATGGGGGACTTTCTTTTTAATATCCTGTTCTCAGGCGCTGAGCCGTGCTCAGATTGGCCGTCCTCTGAGGCCGCGCCGCGTCGATAGCATTCAGAAAAGCATTCAGAAACGCTTGCCGATTGTCACTGTGGATATGGAAATGGGCGCTGGCGTGTATGCGCATAGAATAGCTAATTTAACTCAGCCGTATCAGGCCGCTGAGCTAGCAGGCGCCACTTTCATTAATTATAATTGATGAGCTACATTGCATATGTAAATGCTTTTTTCCCCCTCCTCCCTGCAAGAGTGTCCCAGGGGGCTGTTTTGAATTGTAGGGACGCTGAGCAGAGTGTCTGCTCTACTCACAACTGGTTTGCTGTCTTTTCTGTCTGTTTTGCTCCATTCTGAAGATCCGAAGCTCCTCAGACACCAGCAATGATGTTATCTGGTCTGAGTTAAAGTAAGTCTTTTAGACTGGATCATGGACTAAATGAAGAAATCCAAAGGCCTGAAATCTCAAGACCAAACCCCAGATTGGACTCTTCTGACTGCAAAGACAAAGATTGGTAAGATTCATCAAACAGCATGACCGAAAATTTGACCGGCTGACTTTAGGCATGATCTCATCATGAAAATGTAGTGGCCACATTAAAATTTACAAAAAGAAATGTAACTGTCTGTTTTTGTTCATTGAACAATTCAAGTATAAGGGTAATGTAGTTAAATTAGCTGAGTAGTTCACTGCCCACTAAAGGTGTTATTAACAAACATCAGTGCCCACTAAAGGTGTTATTAACAAACATCAGTGCCCACTAAAGGTGTTATTAACAAACATCAGTGCCCACTAAAGGTGTTATTAACAAACATCAGTGCCCACTAAAGGTGTTATTAACAAAGATCACTGCACTCTAAATGTGTTATTAACAAACATCCCTCCCCTGTAAAGGTGTTATTAACAAACATCACTGCTCTCTAAAGGTGTTATTAACAAACATCCCTCCCCTGTAAAGGTGTTATTAACAAACATCAGTGCCCTCTAAAGGTGTTATTAACAAACATCCCTCCCCTGTAAAGGTGTTATTAACAAACATCACTGCCCTCTAAAGGTGTTAGTAACGAACATCGCTGCCCTCTAAAGGTGTTATTAACAAACATCGCTGCCCTCTAAAGGTGTTATTAACAAACATCGCTGCCCTCTGTAGGTGTTATTACCAAACATCGCTGTCCTCTATAGATGTCATTAACAAACATCGCTGCCCTTTAAAGGTGTTATTAACAAACATTGCTGCCCTTCTAAAGGTGTTATTAACAAACATCCCTGCCCTCTAGAGTTGTTATTAACAAACATCCCTGCCCCCTAAAGGTGTTATTAACAAACATCAGTGCCCTCTAAAGGTGTTATTAACAAACATCGCTGCCCTCTAAAGGTGTTATTAACAAACATCCCTGCCCTCTAGAGGTGTTATTAACAAACATCGCTGGCTCTAAAGATGTTATTAACAAACATTCCTGCCCTCTAAAGGTATTATTAACAAACATCACTGCCCTCTAAAGGTGTTATTAACAAACATCCCTGCCCTGTAAAGGTGTTAACAAACATCACTGCCCTCTAAAGGTGTTATTAACAAACATCGCTGCCCTCTGTAGGTGTTATTAACAAACATCGCTGACTCTAAAGGTGTTATTAACAAACATCAGTGCCCTCTAAAGGTGTTATTAACAAACATCGCTGGCTCTAAAGGTGTTATTAACAAACATTCCTGCCCTCTAAAGGTATTATTAACAAACATCACTGCCCTTTAAAGGTGTTATTAACAAACATCCCTGCCCTGTAAAGGTGTTATCAAACATCACTGCCCTCTAAAGGTGTTATTAACAAACATCGCTGCCCTCTGTAGGTGTTATTAACATCGCTGGCTCTAAAGGTGTTATTTACAAACATCCCTGCTCACTAAAGGTGTTAATAGCAAACATCGCCTGTTGCTCTTTACATTGTGTATGAATTTCATGATGAATGGACCAAAAGAAATGGCCCAGAATGACTTGGAAAAAATTCTGGTTCCATTTACTTACATTATTAATAAATAAATAAATAAATAAATAAATAAATAAATAAATATATATATATATATATATATATATATATATATATATATATATATATATAATTTATTTATATATAATATATATACAATGCATTTTGATGAAGGTTATATTATCCAGTCATATAGTTATAACAAAATGCATTGCTTTTAATTCTCTCTTTAGGGTCTAATTTGATCAAAATATACAAATAAAATGAATCATGGTTTACTACCCAAAGTAATATGACTATCAGTGATTAATTATTTTAATTGTTTGTCTGTCTTAGTACTTACGTTTAAATACAAGAGCAAAATGCTAGTTATAACCCTCACTTTCTGAGGATTACATTTTAAAGCACTGATACAAAATCCTATGTGTCAGGAGAGGCAGGTAAATTTGGTAGACCCTTGTTTCCCAGCCCCTCTGGCCCCGTGGGCTTAATTAGCCCTTTAACTGATCCAGGGCGGGGAAGGCAGAGCAAAGCCTCACTGGGCCCTGAGTGGGATACAGGCAGCTGGCCAGGAAGTGGCACTTCCACCAGCGAGAGCAGAAGAGACCAAGCTTTGGCTGACCGTGCTAAGTGTGCACAGGGGTGAATACAGAACATTGATATAATGCCCAAAAAGGATCTGGACATCAGAAGTCCCATGGTTAGACACGGACCAATGATGGATCAGCTACAGTCTCTCACTGCTCTGTATGGCCAAAAGTTTGTAGACACCTGCTGATCTGGTGTGTCTTCTGAACTGAAAGGTATTAAGAGTGAGTTTGTCCATCTTTGCTGCAATAATAGCCTCTACTCTTCTGAGTAGGCTTTACACTAGATGTTGGAACATTGCTGTGAGGATCTGATTACATTTAGCCACAAGAACATTAGTGAGTTGAGGTACTGATGTTGGATGGTCAGTTCTGGACACTCCAACTCATCCCTAAGGTATTGGATGGAGCTCCATCACTCCAGAGAACACAGTTCCACTGCTCCACAGCCCAATGATGGGGGCTTTTAACCCCTCTATCTTACGCTTGGCATCAGGCATGGTAATCTTTGACAGATTGATTGTATAATCTCTATAGAAATGCATTGACCAGTAGAATGAGAGGCTCTAGAGAGGCCACACATGAGCCTGTCTGTCAGTCAGACAGTCAATCAGTCAACCTTTATTTAGATGTGTGGGTGGTCTTTGATTTCAGTGTAGCTGAATGTCACACAAAATAAGGGATTAAAAACGTAAATAACATTCTGTGATTGATAAAAGTGTAACAAAGAAAGGGAAAGAAAGCATACGGGTCTTATTAAAACAGACAAATTCAATTTCAAGCACTTTAAAACAAGATGGATTGTCAAAACAAGCAAATAAAATATTTAAATTCAACAATATAAAAGTTAAAACAGTAGAAACAAAGATAAAATGATAAATAGAGAAAAATAACAACAATAATATGGTTAACAAAATCAACTAAAACCCTGTGTATGGAACAGTAAGCCTGTGTCAGAAATGGATTGACCTTAAAGTAGCTAAATCCACTCATTCGAAGTGACCGGTCCAAATACTCTTGGTCGTGTCGTGACTAATGGATCTATACTGTGGGTGTTTCTGATAAAATGGCCGATAAGTAAAGTTGTCTAATAAACTTGCCACTTAGTGTACATTACATTAGTTATTGTGAATATTAATCCTTTTATATGGTGGTCTCTGAATGTTGTGGTGATTCTGGACATGGATGCAGTGTAATTTTGTTAGCCGTGGTCAGAAATTCAAGGCATTGTGCTCAGCCCTGTTCAGTATGTAAGGCCTTCAGAATGAGGCTCTGGTGCGTGCTGTCCAGCCTGAGCGGGTGTGGGCAGCTAATCGATGGCAGTCGGGGACAGACGGCTAGAGTCTCGCAATTAACCACAATTTGTTATGCGCACAAACCTCTGAGGGAGGAACTGTCTACACCTCAGAGAGAGACAGAGAGAGAGAGAGAGAGAGAGAGAGAGAGAGAGAGAGAAGCAAGCAAGAAAGAGAGATAGACCTCGAAGACAGCAAGAGAGAAAGACAAAGCAAGAATAGAAATAGAAACAGAGAAAGTAAGAAGGAAAAAAGAGAGGAAGGAAGGTGGAAGAGAGAAAAGAGAGAGAAGAGGCAAAAAAAGAGAAAGACAGGAGGAAAAGAGAAAAACAGAAAGAAAGTCAGTATGAATGAGGCAGGAGAGGAGAGAGAGAGGAGAGAAACAGAAAGAGAAAGTAAACAGGAAAGGAACAGAGGAAGCAAGAACAAAGGGAGAGGAAAGAGTGAGAGCGAGAAGGTGAAAGCAGAGAGAAAAAAAAGAGACGAGGGAAAGGAAGAGAAAAAGAAAAAAAAAGAGAGAGAAAGGAAGTGATGAGGAACAGAAAAGAGAGAGAAAGAGACAGTGAGAAAGAAAGAAGAGAAAAGAAAATAAGAAAAAATGAATAGAGAGAAAGCAACAAAGAAAAAGAGAGATAGAACTCAAAGGAGGAAGAGAGAGAATGAGAAAGAAAGACAAATAAAGAATAAAAATAGAAACAAAGAGAAAGTGATAAGGAAGAAACGAGAGACAGACAAAAGAAAGGAGAGAGGAAGTAAGGTGATAAGAGAGAAGAGAGAAAGAAAAAATAATGAGCAGAAGAAAAAGAAGGAAAGGAAGAGTCAGGGAGAGACAGAAAAAGAGAGGAGGGGGCAGAGAGAGAGAGACAGAGAGAGAGAACAAGAAAGGAAGAGAGAAAGCAAGAGCAAAGAAAGAGAAGAGTGAGAGTAAAAAGGGAGCAAGTGAGGAGGGAAGAAGGAAAGGAAAAGAAAGAAGAAAAGGTGGGGGGACAGAGTGAGAAAGTAAACAGGAAAGAAAGAAAGAGAAAGCAAGGATAAGGAAAGAAAAGAGTGAGAGTAAGAAACAGAAAGTGAGAAGGAAAAAAAAGAGAGAAGAGGGAAAGGAAGAGAAAAAGAGAAAGAAAAAGAAAGTGATGAGGAACATAAGATATAAAGAGAAAGCAAGCAAGAAAGAAAGGAGAGAGAGAGAGAGGGGGGGGGAGAGGAGAAAATCAAGACGAAGAGAAAGTGAAGTGGAAAAAGAGGGGGAGAGAAAGAGGAAAAGAACGAGAGAGAGAGAAGGAGTGAGATGGAAAGCACAGAGGAAAGAAGCTTCTGAACCTGTCTAATAAAGAATTGATTTATATATTAAAAGTCGTTGTTGAATTGAACTCATTTGTGTTGACGTATTCAGTTCTGATCTGATTTTTAAAGAAGATCATTGGTTGTAGTGAAGCCTCCACATTAAGGTGGACAGAAAGCGACGGAGTTGCAGGACTGAAGGGACGCTGGCTGTGGGAGACTCTCAGGTGTGCTGCAATAGCCTTTATTAGCTCTCCTGCTGCTGTGGCTGTTTGCGTAGGAAGTCTGAGATTGATGGCAGAAGAGGTGTCTTTGCTGAGGCTTTTTAAAAGTGGGAGTTAAATTATTTTTAATTTAATGTATGTGATGAGTCACTCACCGTTGCTTTTAGAAGAATTTAAAGTTAAGAAAGTTTTTCTTATGTTTTGTTTGAGGGCTAAACTCAGCTCTGTTTATCTCAGGATAAAAGCATTGATCATATATCTATGTAGAGTATTTTGACCACCGCGCTGTGTTCAGGTCACAGTTTCCCCTGGAGATGTGGGTTTGGATCCTACTTGTGACATGCTTTGGGAGCAGTCATGGGCTGGAAGTTAGGGAACCAGTCCTGTGACCAGAAGGTGACAGTATGTGACTGAAGTGTCCTTGAATAAGAACCCTAACTCCCAAATTCTTCCTGGTGCTGTGGATAGGGCTCCCCACCACTCCAGGCATGCTTTGGGAGCAGTTGTGGGCTGGAGGTTAGGGAACCAGCCCTGTGACCAGAAGGTCTCCGGTTCCATCTCCCAAGCCGACAGTACGTGATTGAGGTGTCCTTGAGCATGACACCTAACCCCCAACTGCTCCCTGGTGCTGTGGATAGGGCTGCCCACCACTGTACCTGCCTGTACCAGGAGGTCTGGGGCCATGGACACTTAGGAGAATTATTTTAATGGCTGTAAAAATTGCTGTTTGGTCCAGATGGCACACAGCAGATCTGTTTCTTCATAGTTTGTATTAAGCATAGAGCTAGTATGACTTAAACACTAGTATATGATATATAGGCACAGGCCAAGCAAAGGTACTGAGGTCAAGCAATGCCATCTCCTCTCTTAGAAAAGCTGCACAGTCCTAAATATAGTATTCAAAATCACAGATCAGTTCAGTCTCAGTCTGTTTAATGAGCCAGGTGACAGAATTTCATGGTCATAGTGACAAATATTTTCTCAGTTAAGTTCAATTTATTATGTAGTTATGTTATAATTGATGTTTGGAGGGGAGGAGCATGACTGAAACCCCTCCTTCCTCCAATCTAATGCCATATAAATTCGCATCCTCACCTTCTGTTCCTGCGACGAAGGGTTCGCAATCGCCACCGCCACCCCATCTCCTCCCATCTCCTCAGTCCTGCATTAGTCTGGCTACAGCTATGAGGGGGTGTTTGGCCTTCTAGCTACAGGCAGTAGCTGCCCAGAACTTCTGCCTATGTTTTCAGAGTTCTTAGAGGTCTTCCCTCATGCTACAACCACCATGTTGAGAGCACGGTCTGAACTCACAAACTAGTATTCGTGTTAGTTGAAAGCTTAAACGACTCTCTCTCGCTTTCAGATCTGCTCCTTCAGCTCCGTCAATCTCCCCTCCAGCTTCTATTCTATCAGTCTGATATTTACAAGAGATCAAGGTAAAAATCTCTTTTTTGGTAACTCTGACTGACCTTAGACTGAGCAGCTGCCTCCTAATTTCTATCCATGGGTCGAGGATTAGAGGGATATAGCCGTTGCTGTGGTATCCCGCTATATGACCTTTTCACTTTCAGACATTAACTTACTGTAAACATCAATATATAACAAATACTGTTGTCATTTTTTCCAAATGAAAAGAAGACAAATATAAAAAGTTCTGTCATGCCGCAGATAAATCCTCTGTGTTGTGAACTCCATCTCCCAAGATACTTTGGGAGAACACGTGACCTCAGGCTTTCTGATAGCTTCAGAGTCCAGAGCGGAATCCATTTCCCAGGAGACTCTGGGTGATCACAGGTCTGGTGACGATCAGCCACGCACCTGGTTCTGATCACAATCACCAGATTACTGACTCTCCGCACCTATTTTTGGTGATCATGTGACTCGCGAGTATAGTACTTAAGCCCGGGCTTTAGCTAGCTCTCATTGTGAGATGTTGTTTCTTTTATGAACTTGCTGAGCGGTTTCCTGATTTACCTGTTCTTGTTTTCGTGCCTGACTCTTTGCCTGTTCATTTCGACCTTGATTTTTGCCTTGCCCCTTTGGTGTTGTTTGCCTGTTATGGGATTCCTGGTTTTGACCTTTTTGCTTGTTTTGATTACCTTGCGTGTTGGATTATCCATTTGCTTTTGTCTGCCTGGTGAGATGATCACTCTGGTGATCATGTATGTTGTTCTGGTTTCGACCCACGCCTGCCTCTGGACTTCCCCACTGTCTCACGTAAATAAATCCAGTGTCTTAGTGTTTGCACTAAGATCTGCATTCGTCTGACTGATACTGAATTCTTACAAGTTTTTTAAATTCTGAAACTAGTTGGCTTGTCAGTTATCCAGCTAATGTTAGGGTTAGCTCAATTCCCATGTAAACATGAAGCTAATAAGCAACTGAGTAAAACCCAATAGCCAGCTATACTGACCAGAATTTGTTACAAATCTATAGTGTAGGTGGGAATCTTCACTGTAACTACTTACTCTTTCAATCTGTATATTATAGTTTGTTTAAAGTGGTGTAATGTTTATTTTAATGAGCTTTTAGCCAAAATCCTGTCAGTTTCAGTGGTTGCCCACCTGTGTTAGAGAGCGGGGGGGCAGAGAGACTCCTCCTCTGAAATGATTGGCTTACAACTTAGGAAAAGGACACGGACACATCAAACAAAGAAGCTGAACAATGGACTGATCACCCCAGTGTCCAGACCTCAGCACCACTGAATGTGTTTGATTACTTCAGAAAATGATCAATCAACTTCTTAGACTGAACTTTGGAGGTGTGGCTTCAATGTTGAAAAACACAGTGAGTCTCCTGAGAAGAATGGAAGCAGTAATGAAGGTAAAGAGTGGACACACTAAATACTGAAGAGTGCTTTATATTTACTTGTTGAGGCTTCTGTGTAAATGTATTTAGTAAAAAGATGAATGAATGGCTGTTTTGACTGGAAATGAAATACATGAGGGCAGTCTGTGACTTTCGAAACCGTCCTTGAATTATATAATTTTGATCAGAAACAAAAAAACAAACTAAGCTCATCTGTAAACATTGTCCGAAAGCTTCTACTACTCTACAAGACTAAATATTGACTCTGAGAGCCTTGGAGAAGCATTCAAACCAAACTGCGCTCATGTGTTTGTAATTTCTGTCTGAAGTCTAAAATCAGTCTGTTGGTCATGTGGTGCTGTTGCAGACACTATTATAATCTTTTGGCTCTGAATGATTCATTATGTCTTTGCAATGAGAAACTGCAGTACGCCTGCGGTAAGAATCCACGCAGCAGATTCATGTCTTATACAGCCAGACGCCCGCGTCCTTGAGCGAATGCGATCTGTGAAAAGCTTTTTTTTTTTTTTTTTGATGTAGAGAAATTCGACTGGGTCTTTTTTAGGATTCTCAGGAGCCAGGATGTGATTCATAATGTCTGGCAATGTGTCAGAATATTCTTTTTGTCTGTGTGTGTGGGTATATGTTTTTATCCAGGTGGATCGGTCAGGGTCCCTTTCGTATATGCTTGAAAAATCAATACATGCAGTACACGCCTATGCTGAACCTTGTATTTTTCAATGAGGCCTCTTGAAGCACAATGAACTTCTTGGTTTTCACTCCACTTTCGTGTAAATCTCGCGCAGAAACACACTTCAAATGAAATTCTTTACCCTGGCTGATCAAAAGTCGGCCTCTGTCTCTTTCTACAGAAACAAAAGCCTGAGCTGGTGAACTCTGATAACTCCACACGCAGAAAGAGAAGGAAGGACACGTTTAGAGGATGTGGAAGACGGATCAATTTGTCATTTGGAAGTTAACACAGAGAAACTGTAAGATTTAAGACGTAGGCCACATTCTGACCTGGGGAGAATAAAAAAAAATAAAATAAATGAGTCCATTCGAGCTAGAAAGAGCAAAAATTAACAGTGCGCTGAGGAGCTTATTGTCTGGGAGCTGGAACATTCTCTTATTTATCACCACGCAGTTAAATTTCTCCCATTTGTATTCATTTAGGCTTTTATTCGTTCAAGCTGTGTGCAGAGAGTTTCATTATTCATCAGTTTGATTTTTGGCATATCTGTACACTCAGACTTAGTTGTATAGAGTGCTGTGCAAAATTCAAGATGCCCTTCATTTATTTATTTCTGGGTAGCCTCTTAAAACTCCTTGGAACCACCAGTGGTTCCAAAACGCACTTTGGCATGTCCTTCATAACTTTCATATTTCATAAACTACATTCAGAAGCTGGGCGTTGTGTGAGGCTGTAAGTCTTCTTTCCAGTCAAATAGATGGTGATGTCATTTTAAACCCTTATAATAAAAGAAGCTGAACTCAGTTTGTTTTTCTACTGAAAGTCGACCCGTTTTTCCCCAAATCTGGGCTATAAACTATAAACAGACGGCGTCTCTTCAGTGATCTGCTCTGTAAACATGACTTTTATAAAATATCACATAGAGATTTTGGGCTTTCAGCAGTAAATTGTAAGTATAGAGCAATATGTGTGATCATAAAACACATGTTCTGTTCATTTGAGGGGAACTTTTACTAAATAAATAAATAATTGATTAAATAAAAATTTACATTTATTTCATGCAGTTACTGAATATTTTGCTTTATGATTTGGTCATGTGAATTCAGATGGACAAACCAAAATACACCCTGCTAAAAAAGTACACAATCATTTTTCAGGAGATGTTTCTGAGGTGGTTCATGTGAGATAATGCACTTGCTTAAGGAAAGTCAAATTAGTTGACTTGAAAATGGCATCTTATAAAACTTCATGTAAAAAGATGTTTTTCTAAAGTAGATCTTTAGAAAACGGGCAGCAAGGTTCTTTTTGGCCATACGTTCCACTGTTCTCCAGTGTTCTCCTGATGGCGGACTCATGAACATTAACATTAGCCACTGTGAGACAGGCCTGAAGTTGCTTAGAAGTTAACCTGGGTTCCTTCGTGACCTTGTGGACTGGTACACATCTTGCTCTCTGTGTGATCTTTGTTGGTCGATCACTCCTGGGGAGCGTAAGAGTGGGCCTGAATGTCCTCCAGTTGGACACAGTGTGACTGTGATTTGTGGAGTCTAAACTCTTTAGAGATGGATTTGTAACCTTTTCCAGCCTGATGAGCATCACCAGCTCTTCTTCTGAGGTTCTTAGAAGCCTACTTTGTTTGTGGTGTGATGCATTTCCACAAATGTGTTCTGAAGACCAGACTGTGATAGATCCCTGTTCTTTAAATAAAACAGGGTGGTCACTCACACCTTATTGCCATTCCATTGATTAAAAACCCCTGGTTTTAATTTCACCTTCAAATTATCTGCTCATCTTAAAGGTTCACATACTTTTGCCACCCACAGATTTGTAATATTGAATCAATTTCCTCAATTTATAAGGGACCAAGTCTAATATTTCTGGCTCATTTGTTTAATTTGGTTTTCTTTATCTACTATTAAGATTTTTGTGAAAATCTGACAAAGTCTTAGATTAAATTTCTATAGAAATATAGAAAATTCTAAAGGGTTTACAGACTGTCAAGCACCACCGTACTGATTCACAATATACAGAACTAGTAACTGAATGGGGACACAGCCTGGCTGTGTCTAAAACCATATACTACTGTTCTATACATTCTACATTTCTTACCATGCTGCTGTTGGTCGTGTGCTACTACTTTAACACACTATTTATGCAGTTTTGCAAAAAAGGACAATGATGACTCTGGTTCTGACTGTAGATTTTCATATATATATATATATATATATATATATATATGTGTGTGTGTGTGTGTGTGTGTGTGTGTGTGTGTGTGTATGTATATATATATATATATATATACACACAAGTTTTTGTGCTGACTAACAGTGATATATAACTTTCATAAACATATCATTCACATCAGATCTGTAACCCCTGAAAAACACAGAAGGAGGAGCGTCCACAGTTTAGATTGATTGTAAATTATGTGTATATAAGGGTCAATTGGGGTATTTTGTTTGCGAACGGTGTGTAAATATGGGGCCAGTGGGTGGGAGCTTGTTTCTGCGCAGCTAAAGCTGATTCATCATTCGTGCTCAGTTGGATGTTCTAGAACATTTCCATGAATCAGTTACGAAGCAGTTCATAGATCATTCCAGGTGGTCCAATCTGCTCTTGATGAGTAAGGGTCAGCATGTCCAGTTCTGCCTCTTCCACAAAATGCTGCTGAAGTGCAGCTATTTTGATCCAAAACATAGAACACAGAGCTACATCAATGTTCAAAAGTTTGGGATCACAGTAAAATAAAACTAAAATGTTGAAGAAGAATACAACCCCAGTCCCAAAGGTGTTGGGACACTGGGCAGAATGCAAATGAAAATAGGATGCAATGATGTGCAAATTATTATTAAAAAAAAATGTATGGAAAATATTACAAAGACAACACATCACACAAACTTTGAAACTGAGATTTTTTTTTGTTTTGTTTTGTTTTAAATATGTGCCCATTTTGAATTTGATGCTGACAACACGTTCCAAAAAAGTTGGGACGGGGGCCTGTTTACCACTGTGTTTCATCAGCTCTTCTTTCAGCAATACTCTTTAAGCGTTTGCAAACTGAGGAGAAATAAGCAGACACTTCCTCTACAGAGACCTCACATCTGCACAGTTCAATACACAATTATTGTCTATTTGCTGAGTTTAACACATTGGCAGAACAAGTAAATATAAGTTGTGGCCTGACACATTTTATCATTTATAGTTTACGTTTCTTTTAATTTTTTTTTTTTGCACATAAAACAAATATGTGCTAAGATTGGCAGAAAAACATATTTAAGTTTGTTCTCTGAAGCGGTTGTTTTAACTCATTTTCACTTATAAAATCATCAAATTAAACTGACTGGGAGTTGCCAAATTTTGCATATGACTGTACATTGCTATTCAAGTTTGGAATCACACACACACATTTTCTAAGCTGCTTCTCCTTCAGGGTCACGGGGGGTGCTGGAGCCCATCCCAGTGGTCACTGGGCAGAAGGCAGGATACACCCTGGACAGGCCGCCAGTCCATCACAGAGCAGACAGACCCGCACATTCACTCACTCCTAGAGGCAATTTAGCGTGTCCAATTGGCCTGACTGCATGTCTTTAGACTGTGGGAGAAAACCAGAGGAAATCCATGCAGACACAGGCAGAACATGTAAACCCCACACAGAAAGGACCCTGTTCACCTGGCTGGGGAATTGAACCCAGGCCCTTTTTGCTGTGAGGCGACAGCGCTACCCACCACGCCAAGGTGCTGCCCAGTTTGGAAGCACTTTATTAATAATACAAAACCAATTTCTTTGCATGGTTAAAGTGATTCTAATATGATGCCAGTACTCCTCAAATTATTTATAACAAATTGTAAAAATGAAAGCCCATGATTTTTTCAGGAGTATTTTCCTGAAAAAGTAAATGAAAGTAAATGAAACAGGCTGTTTATGTTACTGTGCCTTTAAGACTGGTATATGTAAATGATCTGTTCTGATTGGCTTCTCTTTATTTTTTCTATCTCAATCAAAGCAAATGGGTGGAGCTAATCAAGTATAATTAGATGTGTATAAATGCATCGGTTTTTGTGACATCCTGAAATCAATGAATTCAAAACTTGGCCATATTAACAGCTTAGTTTCCATCTATGGACTTGCTCAGTCTTCTTTGCAGTGTTGTTTTATTTCAGCTACACTGGAGGGTTTTCAAGCATGAACTGGACATTCAAGATCTGGCCACAGCTTCTCAATGGGATTCAGGTCAGGACTTGTGCTTGTGTGCTTCAGTTCATTGTCCTGCTGCATAACTTAACTGTGCTTGAGTAGCCCCAGA
This sequence comes from Pygocentrus nattereri, assembly GCF_015220715.1. Taxonomy (NCBI): domain Eukaryota; kingdom Metazoa; phylum Chordata; class Actinopteri; order Characiformes; family Serrasalmidae; genus Pygocentrus; species Pygocentrus nattereri. The sequence goes on from NC_051227.1 coordinate 16,845,999, forward strand.
TCAACACACTATCAGCACCATGTCTCACTGTCGGTATGATGTTCTTATGGTGGAATGCAGTTTTAGCTTTACACCAGATGTAATGGGACCCATGTCTTTTAAAAAGTTCCGTTTGTGACTCATCAGTCCACAAAATATTATCCCGAAAGTGTTGTGGGTCATCTAGGACAAGTCTTTGTGTTCTTTTTGGTCAGCCGTGGTTTGTGCCTTGCAACTTTCCCTATGGATGACATTTTTTCCCAGTTTCTTTCCTTCTGGGGAATCATGATCATTGACCTTAATTGATGCAAGTGAGGCCTCTGCAGTTCTTTAGATGTTTGTCTGGGTTCTTTTCTGATCTCCTGGATGAGTCGTCAATGCACTCTTGATTATATTCTGGTAGACCAGCCACTCCTGGGTAAGTTCACCACTGTTCCAAGTTTTGCTTGAGTCCCAGAGCCTCAGCAATGGCTTTGTAACTCTTTACAGACTGGTAGATTTCAGTGACTGTGTTTTGCGTCTGTATTTGAATCTCTTTAAAACATGACATCATGCATTGCTTTTAGAGATACATAAACAGAACCAGATAGGTATACTTTAGTACTTTTACTCAAGTGGAGGTCTACAGTAAAGACTTCTACTTTTACTGGAGTAATATTTTACCTTGGGTGTCTCTACTTTAGCTCAAGTAAATGATTTGTGTACTTTGTCCACCTCTGTACATGGTGAATATTTCAGCCTCGTCTCATGGGATATTCGTACCTCTGACCACTTTTTTGCAGAGCCACAAATGCGTACACTTGAGTACGTTTTGCTGCACTTTTGAGAAACAAACGTCCACTGAGGGCGCTAAAGAGAAGCTTACACTTTAATGTAACATTATTATTATTTTGCCTTTGAAAATGACTGTATTTGAGGTTTTGATTATTTTTTAAGCTGTCAGTCATCAGCGCTATTTTAATGATAAACTGTAGAATAATTTCGGAGCGCCTGTGATGTCTGTGGTTTGTGAGTGGGCAAAGCAAGTAGCTAATCTAACACAGCTTCAGGTACGTAGCTATAGATACAGCTGGGGCTATTCTGCTATAACGTTAGTTTGGTGGATAAAGCAGATTGTGTACTTGCTGCCTACCAAGCAGAGGCTCCCATAACCTTCTTCCTGAAGATATAGGGGGACGAGGGTAGTGTCTACTAATTTAGGGATGATTTATCTAGCTAACAGGTAGGTGAAGGTAGTGTTAGGAGTCATGCCCAAGGACTCTTATTGTTATAGTGTAGGGTGCTTGCCCAGGCGTGGGAATATATGTGGATGGATGTAGATGTATATGGTGAATGACTGAAGATTTCTCTGTACTTGATGCTTTTTCACTCTGTTTTCTTTACCACTGGCAGGTACTTCCTCTGGCTAGCTAAGAAAGTAGCATCCTTTACTTCAAAGTTCTACAAGAAATAACGAGGCATGGTAGGGTGTGGAGGCCTAGAGGGAGAACTAGAGGAGATAATATGAAAAGGCATTATGGTTTCAGATTTATGAATGGTAGTGTATAGAAAGCGAGAGGGAGTGAAGGATCATACTGTGAGTATAGATGAGTGGAGTGGATGGACTATCCTGGTTTCCGTCCGTTCCTTCCCCTGACTTCCTCCATGCCGGCTGTAGTTGTAGAGATAATTGTGGTCGAATGCTTTTGTCCGTGTCAGATGTGAAACAGCCCCTTGCCATCGCCGTCCATCTGAACGGCTGGAGGACTAATATTTGACTGAAGATTTTCTCTCTGCAGAGAACAAAAAAAAAAAAGGGGGGGGGGGGTGGTTGAGATGGGGGTGGTATGAGAAGGGGGTTGCCAGGTTGGGGAAAAGAGGGAAACATGTCAACATCCTTTTCCCATAATTACTTACAGCGTTCCTCCAGGCCGGCCTATCAGAGATCGCTCTGGGCATACACATGCCGAACATGGCATGACATTTGATCGCTCTCTTATCGTGGGTTTTCCTTTGGGGTGGGGGATCATAAAGGGGGATTAGTGTGCTGTTCTGGCGTGATAAAACCTCCGTTAGCCCAAAACCGCACACGGTGATAAACCCTCCTTTAGCCTAAAACCACACAAACTGCAGCAATGGCCAGTGCGCTCTGTTCACGCTGCTGCTGCTGGCTGGGTGAACACATGCTAATGGACAGAGAGGGATCAGGTTATTTGCTTATAGTGGAATATCCTTCACACGTATTAGCCTGAAGAGGGTTTTCACAGCCAGAGTGTGTGTGCAAGTGCTTTGCTGTCTATCTCCAGTGAGCTTCTAGTGTGTCTAGGGGTGTAAAAATGCATCGATCTGAAGGTGGCGATTTAACTGCAGTGACGCTAAAATCAGAATGATTTTATTAACATTCAGCAAAGTGTGGCTACCACTTGAACCCCATTGCATAACATAGGCTTAACCATGACATAAACATGTTATGGGAGATATTATATGTTATACAGCAGCATATAATAAATCATATCTATATCTGCTTACACTAAAGGTACAGTAGCAGGAAAAAAAATGTATGTATATATATATATATATATAAGTCCAGTCGTGAAATTTCCTCACTACTAAATATTCCATAGTCAACTGTCAGTGGTATTATAACAAAGTGGAAGTGATTGGGAACATCAGCAACTCAGCCACGAAGTTGTCGGACACATAAAATGACAGAGCTGAGGCGCATAGTGTGCAGAGCTTGCTAACTTTCTGCAGAGTCAGTCGCTACAGACCTCCAAACTTCATGTGGCCTTCAGATTAGCTCAAGAACAGCATAGAGAGCTTCATGGAATGGGTTTCCATGGCCAAGCAGCTGCATCCAATCCTTACATCACCAAGCGCAATGCAAATCGTTGAATGCAGTAGTGTAAAGCGCCAGCACTGGACTCGAGAGCAGTGGAGACGTGTTCTCTGGAGTGACGAATCACACTTCTCCGTCTGGCCATTTGATGGATCAGTCTGGGTTTGGCGGTTGCCAGGAGAACGGTACTTGTCTGACTGCATTGTGCCAGGTTTAAAGTTTGGTGGAGGGGGGATTATGATGTGGGGTTGTCTTTCAGGAGTTGGGCTCGGCCCCTTAGTTCCAGCGAAAGGAACTCTTAATGCTTCAGCACCAAGAGATTTTGGACAATTTCATGCTCCCAACTTTGTGGGAACAGTTTAGGGACGGCCTCTTCCTGTTCCAACATGACTGCGCACCAGTGCACAAAGCAGGTCCATAAAGACATGGATGAGTGAGTTTGGTGTGGAAGAACTTGACTGGCCTGCACAAAGTCCTGACCTCAACCCGATAGAACACCTTTGGGATGAATTAGAGCGGAGGCTGTGAGCCAGGCCTTCTTGTCCAACATCAGTGTCTGACCTCACAAATGCGCTTCTGGAAGAACGGTCAAAAATTCCCATAAACACACTCCTAACCCTTGTGGAAAGCCTCCCCAGAAAAGTTGAAGCTGTTATAAAAGAGTGGGCCAACATCATATTAAACCCTATGGATTAAGAATGGGATCTCAGTCAAGTTCAAATACGTGTGGAGGCAGACGAGCGAATACTTTAATAATAAATATAAGCTCAGAAATAAATATAAATATAAAATTAAACTAAACTGTCACTGGGGTATTACTCTCTGGAACTTTAGTTTGGAAACATAATTGAATTATGGTATATTTACATTGTATCATGGTGGAGAGTGTACTTACCTTTTTTTCTGACAGTGTACAACAGACAGTTTTGTTAATGTTTACTTCAAAATGAATAATGTTTAATAAATATATAATGCTAGGGATGTTTCTGTGCTACTGTATTATAGATTAGGGTCACTCTAATTTTTACAGACTACAGTGCTAATGACTAAGCACTGATCACAGCAGCTACAAACCCCAGTCTACACCCCGTCTGCAAAAGTGACTCCAGTACCCAACTAACAAGGATCACAGAGACCTTAAATACAGTTAGTAAAGGAGACTCACTTCAACAGTACATGATAAACTGAATTATCTCCAGTGTCGTTAGATTCTTCAGAACACGCAGCACTCAGAAGGGGCCAGAGTGAAACACTTTCTTCTCTGATACAAGCTTTTATGATAAAAGAGCAAACCAAACTATTAGAGCTTGAATTTGCCCTGTGCTGGAGCTGTTTTTGTCACCCATATCAGGGAAGTACCTGTGTAATTTGCAGCTGGCAAATTACATGAAATGAAATGGAGATTAATGTCAGAATTTTTCAACGTACCCCCAGTATCATTCAATGTACCCCTGTGGGTTTGGAAATCACTGCATTAGACAGTAAGCTATAGTTTGGTTATGTAGTCAATGTGTTGGACATGGGAGAAAGGGGCAGGCGTGAAGTTCAGCACTGTCAAAACGTTATGGGCAGCCGAGTCAGAACATCTCTCAAAGAGTAACGCTCCTAAACTTGATGAGTACCTATGGAGGGTTCCTGAGGAGGGAGAAACCACAAAGCAGTGACAGAGTGCTGGACGCCTGAGTTAGGTTGGGCTCATCGATGCCAGAGGGAAACTTTGGCTACCCCACCTGGTCCAAACTGACTGAAGAACTAGAAGAAATTTTGCTAGCTACAGACTAGTCAGAGTGCCCATGCTGACCCCTGCCCACTGTCAAAAGTACCTACTGGACCTTGGAGCAATGGAACAAGTTCCCTTGGTGCCATTTTCTTTTACATAATGTGGCCAACCATGTGCAGCGTATACCTACACACTCAAAAATGACGGTTATTCAAGGGTTCTTTAATAAAGAAAACGATTCTATGTAGAACCATGAACGTTCCAAGCACCCTTTAAATGATCAAAGATTACACGGGGAAAAAATCTGCGGCATGACATTTTTCTGTTATGTTTACGTCATGTCTTCTTCTGTGAGTTTAAGTTTGGATTGGCTGGTTCCAAAGCAGAAATCAGATTACTGTCTGACTCATGTAGACCCGGAGTTTCCCTATTATCTGATTACTGAAGTGCATGTAAATGCACTGATCGGATCACTGACAAAGTCTGATTTTATGCAGTTTTTGGATTATTACGTGCATGTAAACACACTCATAGATGGTCAAAGTAAGTCTAGTGTAGTAGTAGTATACATACATACATGTAAACTGAAAGAGCAGCACAGCATGCTGCAAGGGAGCACATAATAAAACACTGTTCAGGGTCGATTCATTCACAGTGTGAATACCTGTAGCAGCAGCCAGTGGGCCCTGTGTTGTGTTCTATGTCTCTGTGCTGTGTGTGTGTGTGTGTGTGTGTGTGTGTGTGCTCTTTACACTCTGTCATCCTGCATGGCTTCACACACACACACACACACACACTCTGTCTCATCAGCGCTCAGGGCCTTCAGAGCTCAGTTCCTCCACTCTGCAGAAATAAAGAGATGTATTGCCCTGTGGATCTGTCCCAGCCATTAGCTCTGAACACAGCAGCTGTTAGCAGACAACGGAGGGAGGATCACAGGGAATAAACACACACACACACACACACACACACACACACACACGCACACACACACACACACACACACACACTCAAAGTCTTGTAAAACTATATTTGTGGGGATTTCACTTGAACTATATGTAATGATGACATGGCCCAAATGTATATATGTAAGCATCTATGTATTACTACTAATAATAATCGTTAATATAATATGTCCCATGTATACTATGCATGTGTAAGTATCCACAGTACTATGCAAAAATAGAATATAAAACATAAATTAGAAATAAAAAAAATCATTTATTTGGTCTGTAAATGTTTATTTCTCAGAAAAAAAACACTAATATTCAAATAAATACAAGTATTTCCATATGTCAGTATGTTAATTTAACCATTGCATGGTTAAATGATGGTTCATTAACCATCATGCCATGCCTATTTTGGCTAGTCAGTACTTCAGTGAGTTAAATCAAGAGAGGTGGTGGTGAAATTTACCCAAAATTCCAGGTGATGACTGGGGTCACCCAGGAGTAATCTGAAACAAACTTTGCTCTCTTAAATAGCTCAGGAGATATCAACTGCTTTTTAAAAATATATTTTTACTGTATTTAATATTTTTACTGTATTCATGTTCATTCACATCTATTCTATTGGTGAATGGTATTTTTACAAGAACAAACACACTCAAAGCTGAGATTTTAAACAACATATTATGGTGCCTAAAAGCTTTGCACAGTACTGTATGCGTGAATATGTAAAATTGAAGTATAAGTATTTATACTCGTACCTTGTATCTCCAACATGGTAACTTTACAGGAGAAACAAAAAACATACTTTACTTTTAATGTAAGTCAATGGAACCATAATTTTTCCAAGTAGTTTTGAGCTGTTTCTTTTGGTCCATTCATCATGAAATTTACAAATAATGTAAAGCACAATATGTACTTTTAAATTAGGCCAAAAACCAAAAATTGACAAAAACGGAGATACAAGGTTTTGTTCCAACAACAGTGATTTATATATACATACATATGTGTGTGTGTGTGTATGTGTGTGTGTGTGTGTGTGTGTGTGTCACTACTGTGGGAACAAAACCTTGTATCTCCATTTTTTTTGTTATTTTTCAGTTTTTGACATAATTTGAAAATGCCTGTTGTTCTATACATTTTTTATAAATTTCTTTATGAATGGACCAAAAGAAAAGAGTCTGGTTCCATAGACGTACATTAAAAGTAAAGTATGTTTTTTCATTCTCCTCTAATGTTATCTATATCTATCTATCTATCTATCTATCTATCTATCTATCTATCTATCTATCTATCTATCTATCTATCTATCTATCTATCTATCTATCACATGATTTTCATGTTCAGGTTCATGTGAACTGATTCCCACAATGAAAATAATGTTATTGAATGACTGAGAATAATAAATACGTTCTAATGAAGATTATTTTGTTCAATCAAGTAGATATTACCAAATATTAGTATAGATATTACCATTTTCAATGGAAAAATATTTTTTTAGGGTCTGTATATAGATACTAATAATATGACCTCCAAGTTTTAGATATGTTAGTATCTATATGTAATGATGATTTGTTTTTTGTTAGTCCTTTAGATTATGTTTGTTCTATTTTTCTCTGGTTTTCTTCTGAGAACAATTGTTCTACAAATGTATGAAAATGAACACATAAAGGAACACAGCCTAATGTTTGTAGCTGCAGCACTTGAGTGCTTTTGGCTGGGAGCACACAGCCCTGATCACTGTTCAGATCCAAATCATTGGGTAAAGGTGTCTCCTCTAAAAGAAAACACAGGTGATGAAGTTTGTTTAACATGCCACAAAGTCTTAATTGTTTTAAATAGGGTGGATCCTAATAAACACATGCAAATTAGCCCTAATTACTCACTACTAATGGGCCGTAGTCTTATCTCTTCATTTATCATAGCTCCTGCTGAATTGTGAGAAAAGGGCTTTAAGTATGCTTGATTAATGCTGATATTAGGAAGAAACACAAATGCGTGTCACAGTAGAAATGATAATTAAGTTTCTCCAGTGAATATGTATAAATACAGTACAAATATAATGCAAAACTAGAATACAAATACCCTTCCACTCAGTGGCCACTTTATTAGAAACACATTGCACTTTTGCCTACTGGCCACTTTATTAGAAACACCCACCGTCTACTTCCACTTGGTGGCCAGTTTATTAGAAATTCCTACCTTATACTAAACTAGTCGCTATAGTTACTATAATGTAGTTACTGGAAAATAACCTTCTAGATGAACTGAATAATCAGCCTGGAGCCCAAATTTACAACCTCAATCTAGAAATTTTGGGACACTGTGTAAAAATGTAAAAAAAAAAAGCAGAAACTGAAAATAGAATTAATTCAACATATCAAACGAATTAAATGTTGAAACTGAGAAATGTTAGTTTTTTTTTTTAGAGAAATATATGCCCATTTGAATTTGATGCCAGCAATATGTTTCAAGGAACTAAGGACACCAATTGCTGTAATTCTAAAAGTAAAATGTTTTTCCTTTCTTGCCTGATGCAGGATTTCAGCAACTCATAATTTCTATTTCATGATGCAACAGATGTTTTGAGTGGTGACTGGTCTGGACTGCTGGCAGGCCAGTTTAGCACCCAGACTCTTTCACTATACAGTAATGCTGTTGTAGTAAGTGCAGAATGTGGTTTGACATTGTCTTGCTGACTTAATGAAGGCTTTCTCTGAAAATGATGTTGTCTGGATAGCAGCATGTGTTGCTCCAAAACTTGTATATATTGTTCAGCAGTTATGGTGCCTTCACAGATGCTGGCTTTTGAACTGTGTGCTGATAACAAGTCAGAAAGTCCTTTTCCTCTTTATCCTAGAGGATGCAGTGTGATTTGATTTGTTGGACCACAGGATAATTTTCCACTTCGCCTCAGTTCATCTTAAATGAGCTCTGGCCCAGAGAAGGCGGAAGTGTTTCTGGATTCTGTTTATATGTAGTTTCTTCTTTGCATGGAAGAGTTTTCACTTGCATTTAAGGATGTAGTGATGAACTGTGTTCACAGACAGTCATTTTCAGAAGTGTTGCTGAGCCCATGCAGTGATATTTACCACAGAATAATGTCTGTTTTTAATGCAGTGCTGCCTGAAGGCCCAAAGATCAAAGCCAGCCATTAATAGTTTTTGACCTTGTCCCTTGCAAATGTTCTCAGAACATTTCACTGATATAATGTACTGTAGGTGATGAATTCTTCAAGTTCTTTGCTATTTTCTATGAGAATTGTTAATCTTGTTGCACTATTTTACCACACTGTCTTTAACAGAGTGGTGAACCACACCCCATCTTTACATCTGAAATGCTTAGCCTCTCTAGGATGCTTTCTATATCCAGTCATGTTACTGATCTGTTGCCAATTAACCTAATTAGTTGTAAGATGTTCCACAATGTGTTTTTTAGCATTACACATCTTTACCAGTCTTTTGTTGCTCCTGTCCCATCTTTGTTGATGGCATCAATGTCCAAATTAACATATATTTGTCAAAAATACAATTGCTTGGTTCCAATATTTGATATGTTGTCTTTTACCGCTTTCAATTAAATATAGGCTTTAAATGGTTTGTACATAATTATATTCTGTTTTTATTTACATTTTGCCCAGCATCCCAAGTTTTTGGAAATGTATCATTGAATAATAAGTCTTAATATTAATAATTGAATACAAACACTGCAGTTTAAGGGGTTAATTCACAATTAATACTCGTGCGTGTTATTATTTGTGCAGGACTTGGTGACCAGTGCATCTCCTCGTATTGTCCGTGGCACAACATCCAGACATGGTCAAGTCTCCTTCCACAACATTGAGCTCATTAGTGAAAAAGCAGCTGCCTACTGGTGCCAGGGCATGACCAGGCTAAAAAAAAAAAAAAAAAAACTCCCCCACAATGAGTCCAGTTTCTCAATCTTTCACATGCTTTACTGGCAATAAGTGAAACTGGCAACTTTTGCCAAATTAAGGAACACTTGAAGGGAAATTTTAAAAGAATATTGGTAACACTTTCTATGACTGTCATGTTTGTAATCATCTATAAACACATTCCTAACATATTATAATGCATCCATAAGGCATCATAAACATGGCAATAAATATTTTCAAAAATGCATTACACGTTATAGCCATGCTTATTATGCATTCTGAATTATTGACACAATACATAAGTATTGCTCATAATGAATTATAAGAGCTCATAAGCTGTATTTGTCCACTCTAAGTAAAGTGAAGCGTACTGTACTAAAGCCTCCTCCAGTGTTAAGAGTGAGGCTTCAAGTTGAAGCATTTACTGAAGGATTTACTGAAACACTAAAACATCCACAATGAAGCTCATTACAGGCTTCAAATGTCAGAGTTTAAACTAGTGCTCCCATCAGTGTTTTACCCAATGTGGGAAAGTCAATGTGCACCACTGTTAATGTGCACCACCGTTAGCCTGGCACCAACTTAACACTGCATATCCAATAGAACGCTAGCAGAAATTAGCATTACTGTACTGTAGTGTGATGTTACAGAGTGAAGGGTTCTAGCGTTTGACGTTAGAACCAGCGAGGGAACTAATTATAATGACAGCACTCGACTATCTCGCCTCTCCTTCTCCACGCCTTCACTCCACTGTGACTTCATGCTCAGTGTGATGTCAGAGGGAGGGGCTCATGGGTGCTTAATTCAATGTGATGTAATGTAACATTTAAAGTGAGACAACTGGTTAAGAAAAGCACATTATAGCAGTGATTCTAGGCCGAACAGCACCAGCGCTGAGAAATAAAATACTGCATATCAAGTAAATAAGCTTTGTATTTGTCTTTACGCTCTCTAAACTGGGGCTGACTTCTTTGGCACTGACAATATAACATGTACTATATTATATTAACAGTTCATAATGTATAAAACATATGGTAATAAAGTGTAATTCAGTGTAATTCATTTTTTATAAATATTTATAACCTTGTTTATAATGCCGTATGAATGCATTTTAACGTGTTATAAATGTGTTTTTAGATGCTTACAAATGTGATATTCATAGAAAGTGTTACCAGAATATCCTACAAACCCGACTTTGTTTGCTTTGTTTCGTTTTTTCTTAAAGGGTAATTTCACTAGTGTTTCAAAATGTGTACATAACTTTTAATTATCATTAAAATATAAACAAATAAAGACATTCAGAGTCATTTTACATTAAACGCCCTGTTGTAGAGAATCATACCAATTTTCAAATACCAGTCAGAATTGATCACAGTGGTGGTGATAGGAACTAGCCTTTAAGGGCTCTTTCATAGAAGGTTATTGCTTAAAATGGTTACAAATACTATTTTACTATCATCAACATTATATATAAACGCCTGAAAACACGTAGGTTCACTGGTGGTTTTGGAAAGTAAATACAATGGTTATATTTGTGTTGCTGACATTGTGATATCTGGTTCCTATCATCACCACTTTTACTATAAAATTATTATATACAGAATATTAAAGAATTATATGAATATTTGCAAACAAAAAAAATAATACATCTGTACAGTTGTGTACAAATAAGCTTCATTCACAGTAGAGTTACTGTAATTCAGTGAGGAAGTCTGTTGGTTCAGTTTAAGTTCTGATTACGTGCTGGAGTTTGACTTGTTTTTGGGAGGTGGAGGAACCAAACCAGGGGGTTATGGATGATGTATGGATGGAGTCAATGACTGCTGTGTTGAGCTGGCTCAGCAGGCTCTGTGGCAGATTGAGTTTCAGGTGGTTGCTACTGCACCAGGACTGCTCGACTTCCTTTCTGTAGGCAGATGCATTGCCATTGGCTATGAAACCCAATACAGTGGTCTCATAGGATCTTCACAGCTACTTCCTTAGAGACAGAGTCATTGGTGTAGAGACATTAGAGAAGGGGTGAGAGCACACAACCTTGTGGTACTCCAGCACCGAGGGTCCGGGGGTCTCATGTGTGTTTGTGTTTTCCTAACTGCACCTACTGTCTGCTGTTTGTCAGGAAGTCCATGATCCACCAGCAAATGGGATCTGGTGCAGACAGCTGGGACAGTTTGGCCTGAAGCAGCTCTGGAACTATGGTATTGAAAGCCAAGCTGAAGTCCACAAACAGACCTCCAGAGTAGGTTCCAGGACTTTGGGATGCTGTGGAATTGGACAGGGCCAAGTTGACCACAGATGATGTGTTTCGAGGTTACTTAGATTGTGAGAAGAAGAAAAATAAACCAATTAACTAGTAGGTGGAGCTGATGAAATGGACAATGAGCGTAGAAACAAGGTCATAATGTTATACCTGATCCTTGTTTCTACACTCATTGTCCATTTTATAAGTTGAAACTATATAGGTGCACTTTGTAGTTCTACAGTTACAGACTGTAGTCCATCTCTTTCTCTGATACTTTGTTACCCCCTTTTACCCTGTTCTTCAGTGGTCAGGACCACCATGTACCCTCACAGAGCAGGTACAATTTGGGCGGTGGATCATTCTCAGCACTGCAGTAACACTGACAATTGTGTTAGTGTGTGTTATGCTGGTACGAGTGGATCAGACACAGCAGTGCTGCTGGAGTTTTTAAACACTGTGTCCACTCACTGTCCACTCTATTTACTCGTTGGTACACTTTGCAGATGTAAAGTCAGAGACAGCAGCTCAAGTTTGTCAGCATAGTTTGTGTTTGTCATCCTCTAGTCCTTCATTAGTGGTCACAGGATGCTGTCCACAGGACGCTGTTGTCTGGATATTGAAGACAGTAGCCACTCTGTAAAAGAGGGGTTTAGGATACTCAAGGCCAACTGTCGACACAGTATGTCTCTTCTATCTTTAAGGTTTAATGCGAGAGCTTGAAGGGCTTGTTGACAGAATAAGCCCTGCCCATGATGATTTGGCAAGGACGTTTCTGGACGGTCTCAATCTGGTTTGACGGGTTTCTGTGCCATGCTGGGCAGGTGCTCTCAAATATGACCAGTGTATATCAAAGTCAGCTCCAAGATGGCCACTGTATGGAACAATGGAACCAGACATTTTTCCAAGTTATCTTGGGTCATTTCTTTTCATCCATTCATGCTGAAATTGATACCCCCTGTAAATGACAGCAGTGATTTTAAAATAATGTCAAAAACTGAAAATTGGAGATACGAGGTTTTGTTCCAACAGCAGGTTTATGTGCACAAACCTGTGCGTATATCTTATGCACACTTTCTCTTTCATGCCTGTGTATGTATACACATGCATTCACACGCATACATGCACTTTCTTTTTCCTTCTTTCTACCCCATCCTTTCTTTCTCTCTATCTCTTTCTCAGTCTTGACATCTTTTCTGTAAAAAGGTTTGAAGTTGTTCCTCCTAATATGATTCATTACTTTTGTTTCTGCCTTTTGAGGATAACGAAGCTGTCACTGTTTTATCAACAGCTATAATTCTCTATAATAAAGGTGCTGTTTTATATTCTCTCTCTCTCTCTCTCTTTCTCTCTCTCTCTCTCTCTCTCTCTCACCCTGGATTTCTGCATGGTAAACTGCTTGACAAGTAATTTTGGAAGCTTTTCTGAAGTCCTTATTCTTTTCTCCATCCTTTCTCTTTGCTTTGCAGGAGAATAACAAAGACTTTTCTTTGCAGTTTTCTTTTCATCACTGTCAAATCATCCCCCCCCCCCCCCCCCCCCCGCCCCAATAATCATTTGCATTGAGACAGCCCATTTGAGCACAAAATAACTTCCTCCGGTTTGTTGGCTGCCTGCTTCACTCGAGGATGAGATTAATTCTGGATTACGGTCGTAATGACGGGAAATGTTGGCGTGGTTTCTCCTAACCTCGCGCTTCCATGCTTCAACATAGGCACAATTCAAACAGGGATTCATTCAACAGATACTCAGTGGAGTTCAAAAGTTTGGAATCAATTTTAACAAAGTACTGACAATTTAATTGCAGAAAAAAGTATAAAATTATTCTAATGTGCTCATCCAGCGCAGCTTTAAAGGGATCTATTAATAAATATGAAACCTGGAAGCTCTGAATGGAAATGAAGAAGCTCCAGGGTATATTTAGGTTTGTCCGTCTGAATTTTCAGGATTATTCAGTAACTGCATGAAATAAATACAAATTTTCATTTTTTACATTTATTTATATTTGTTTTGTAAAAGCTCCCCTCAAATTAACAGAACATGTGATTTATGATCTACACATATTGCTCTATGCTTACAATTTACTGCTGAAAGCCAAAAATCTCAGACGCTCTTTGTGTTATTTTATAAAACTAATGTTTACAGAGCAGATCACTGAAGAGACGCCGTCTGTTTATAGTCTATAGCCCAGATTGGGGGAAAAAATGGGTTGACTTTCAGTACAAAAACAAACTTCAGAGAAGTTCAGCTTCTTTATTCTTCTTCTTTCAGCTGCTCCCTTTAGGGGTCGCCACAGCGGAGCATCTGCCTCCATCTTGCCCTATCCACTGCCTCCTCTACTTTCACACTTTCACACACTTTCAGCTTCTTTTATTATAAGGGTTAAAAATGACATCACCATCTGTTTGACTGGAAAGAAGAGTTACAGCCTCATACGACGCTCAGCTTCTAAATGTAGCTTATGAAATATGAAAGTTATGAAGAATATGACAAAGTGCGTTTTGGAGCCACTGGTGGTTCCAAGGAGCTTAAGAGGTTACAGGTGATATAAATGATATTTTCAACATTAATTTAGTGAAATATAAAAATTGAAATATGAAGCTGATGATAAAGAAGCGGTGGCAGAATGCAGGAATGGTTTAAATGTTTTTGTCTATGATGAAAAACTTGGTTTTAAAAAATGGCTCTATATAGCAGAATCTGCACAGCCATAAAATTACTGATGTGATGGATTGGGGCAGAACTGAAATCACAGAGACATTCTGATAATAATTACATTACTACACGGCCCCATGTAAAACTAATCCCGTCTGAATAGTGCTGTAGACCGAGAGTACCTGACCTCATCATTCACTCAAGTCTCTCTTTCCCTCAGCGAGCTGTTATCATGCAGACAGTGGAGTGAGCGCATCTAAACACGGCACTGAGAGGCTCATTGATAACACATTGATGACGGTCAGGCAGGTTACGGTTATTCAGCAGCTCCATTATCTTTATTTACTCTCTCCAATTACGCTGTTCCCCTCGTGTTCCTCATCAGAGCGGGGCAGCTGGACCAGAGAGGGACACACTCCAGCTGTGGGTGAAGTGTGTGTTGGGATGAGGTGAGTCAGCCGCGGTGCAGGACGGGTTTGGGGGTCAGGGGTGGCGGGAGGCGAAATGAATACTTACAGAGACGTAATGACTCACCAAACTCTCTCAGTGATGCCAGATCACTCACACACACATATGTGTTTTTGTACAACTTCAGGACGTGTGCAAAACAGGCCTAACCTACTGGAGCAACAAACTGATCCTGATTTGTGTTTTTTTAACAAAAATTTTAAGTTTCATTTTTAAAACTAAACCATTAAGATCACAGGTAGGCTTTGAAAATTCTCATAATATACAGATAAATACAGATATATAATGTGTATATACAGAAAAATGATAGCTACGGCCCTGAAATCTGATTCAATTGTAAAATCCACGATATACACACACCACCTCACGAAAAATCCTTGTGCTGTTAATGGAACAATCTTTGACTCTCATGCTGCTCACATGGACCACTGAGTGTACTAACAAAGTAAGATCCCATTTGTTTAAACTACTCTACAGCCAAACAGAGCATCATTTATTAAATATGGATGTGTCTGAGTCCCAAATGCCTGTTTCTTTGTCCCAAATTCCTGTATTTTGCACCATTGGGCTGCAGGATCCAGTATTAATCCTATGTAGTGCACTATGTAGGGAGCAAAGAGCCATTCAAGATTCAGCCCAGCATGAGAAGTGGGCGCTGCGGGATTGGTGCTGAATAAGACTCGGTGGTAATTTAGTGACCAAAAATGGCTTATAAAGCTAAAGTTATGTGTTAAACAGTGCTATTTTATCACATGTTCATTATAATTCGTAAGAAACCACAAGTGAGGGGTGACAAACATTCTCGCTCACTCATTAACTGTCCATGGTTGGTTGGCATTGACACCATATGCTAAAGGAGCTATGTTTCTTGACAGAATACTTGTTTAGGTCGATTATTATTAATAATGACAAATTATTTTCTGAAAAAGTGTATATTTTATCACAGTTTCTGTTGGCCTCTGTTTCAAGTCATGCTGAAGACCACCCTACCTGTGATAAAATCAAAATACCGTACAGCCTCTCATGGCTTATTGTTTTACTTTTTGTAAATGACATATTACCAAATAGAAATGGATATATACAATACATATGTGACATTACATTATTACATCAAAATACTTATTCAGTGATCATTCAACAAAATTGATTCAATATCAGGGTAAAAAAACAGATTTCCAACTTGGATTTTAGACTGATATATGACCCTATACCTTAATTATGGTTATTAAAATGAATGAACATTCAATTTTTTTTCACTACCAAACCAAATGTTTCAGTAGTGACAGTACATGACTAGCAAACACAGCCGTACACACAGAAAACCATCATTTTCTGACTGGTGGTGCTGTGTTAGTGTGTGTTGTGCTGGTATGAGTGGATTAGACAAAGCAGTGCTGCTGGAGTTTTTAAACACTGTGTCCTCTCACTGACTCTATTAGACACTCCTACCTTGTCGGTCCACCTTGTAGATGTAAAGTCAGAGACGATAGCTCATCTGCTGCTGCACAGTTTGTGTTGGTCATCCTCTAGTCCTTCATCAGTGGTCACAGGATGCTGCCCACAGGACGCTGTCGGCTGGATACTATTGGTTGGTGGACTATTCTCAGTCCAGCAGTGACACTGAAACAAACAGTGTCTGATCTACTCGCACCAGCACAACACACACTAACACAACACCACCACGCCAGTGTCACTGCAGTGCTGATAATGATCCACCACCCAAATAATGCTCTGTGGCATTATTTGACCATTGATGAACAGGGTAACAGAGTATGCAGAGAAACAGATGGACTACAGTCTGTAACTGTAGAACTACAAAGTGCTCCTATATGGCTGAGAAACTGGACACTGAGTCTAGAAACAAGGAGGTAGCTTTCATATTATGGCTGATTGGTGTGTGTCCTCAAATGGTATGAAAACAAACACATTCACACGCTGCGTTTTTATCAATAAGGGGTCCTGTGTGGGGAGTCTAGCACAGCAGGCTGGAGAGAACAGATGTGGAGTGAAGAGAAAAAGATTCTTTCACCATCCCCCTGTTTTTTTAATATTGGCATATCAGTGGATGATTGACAGTTTCCACGGAGACAGGGGGTCTCGGGAGGGGCGGTGCTGGAGTGGCTCGGTTACCTCAGAGCCGTCTTATTAAAGAGATAACAGAGAGATTCCTGCACTGCCTGTCTGCCAATCCCCCTCTCTGCTCTCGCTCTCTCTCTCTCTCTTTCCACTTTCTCCTTTTTCCTCATCCTTTTTCTCTTCTCCTACTGTTCATAGTGAAAGATTTTACACAAATCTGGCTTCTCTTGAGCTAAATTCTGAATTTTTTACAGCTCTGGCTGCCAGAAGAATAGCAATATCTTGTCTAGTCCAGAATGTCTTTTTGTCTCCCCAGAATTCTCTGTGTAGTCAGTACTAAACCCCTACAGTTCTTCCTCCAGATAGCTGTGCGCAGATTCCGATAAACGCGTGGATAGATCCTGGCAGAGTTTCGCCTTGAGCATTCTCCAGACACCCGTGAAAAGTTTTACAGCGTGCATGCTGCCGAGGCCTGCTAACTGCCTTTAGTCAATGTTTTTTATTAGAATTATTTATTTATTACCGAGGCATGGTGGTTGTAGGATCAGGACCGGATCCGCGAGGCCTGTGAGAGCTGAAGGATGGATAGAGTCATAAACTCTCACAGTCACCTGCCAAAGCCCTGTGCTGTTCCACCAGCCTCCAATTTGTTTCCTTTAAAAGACAACTAGGCATGAGATTTATATCGGCGTCCGTAGGCACAGTGAGAGAGTATACCACAGCTAAATCCTGCCTTCACCACAGAGGAGTGGAGAAGCGCTCAGGGCGGCGTGTTTTTATTGGTTTAATAACGTTTGCATGCCACGGGGCATCTGCCAAACCCTAAAGCAGCATAGCGCAACCGTAATGACCGCTGTGTTTCAGTGCGAACACATCTGGACAAACCACAGCTCATCACTCATTCTAATTCTCTGGTTTATTTATATCTGTCTTTCTTTCTGCCTCTTTGTTTGTCTCTGCAGATCACCATCACCAGCATTATGTGCAGATACAATGAGGATGACCAAACTGGCCAGGATGGCTGAGGTAAGTCCAGATGTGTTCATCATAAAATGTGTTGTTTATCAAACGAAGCCTCTGTTCATACGTTTTGTAAGTGTGTTTAATGTCTCAACTCTAATAAGGCTGTAATAATGTCTTATAAGCATTTTTTGAGGATTTATAAACAACACAAGTGTCACTATCCATTATATTTCGTTTTAAATGGAGAATGACCTGCATCACAACTGAGAAAGCACGTATAATGCACTATATGGCCAAAAGTGTGTGGACACATGGCCATCATGTTATATAAGTTTGTCGAACATCCCAAAGCACCAAGATTTTAAATGTTTAAACTGTTGTTCATTATCATTATAACAAAGAATGAGCCTTATATGTGTTGCTACGTGTTTGTCATTGAAGAACTCATTAAAATTCATTATTACAGCCTAATGAAGAATTATAAGAGGTTATAGCTATACTCACCAAGTTCCAAAGAGATATAAGCCCATTTATAATGGCTTATGAATACAGGTTTTATAGAAAGCATGTAGTAATTATGTTGTACTGCTTAGAAAACTGTAATGAAAATAAAACAGTGATGCTGTTTGGCAGCCACATCTAGCCAGATAGCTTTAAAAATCTTTTTGAAAGCAGAAACTCAGTAGAAAGTAGACTTTTTAATTAAACTGTGCTCTCAATCACTTCTCTGCCTTTTGGCTAAGATCAAGTGTAGTATCTGTTCTTATCAGTTTAATATCTGATACGTCCTCTATATGAGGACTACATATTAAATTGATTTTTAGGACAGGGAGACGGAAGAGGGGCTTGCTCTGTCCTCTCCACGCATCGACCTAGTATTGCAGTACCTCCGGGAATGGTGCACCTTCTTGGGGGCAGTCATGGGCTGGAGGTTAGGGAACTGGCCCTGTGACCGGAAGGTTGCCGGTTTGATCCCCAGCACGACAATCCATGACTGAGGTGTCCTTGAGCAAGACACCTAACCCCCAATTGCTCCCCAGGTGCCGTGGATAGTGCTGCCCACCGCTCTGGGCAAGTGTGCTCACTGCCCCCTAGTGTGTGTGTATTAAGTAGTGTGTATGTGGTGTTTCACTTCATGGATGGGTTAAATGCGGAGGTGGAATTTCCCCGTTTGTGGGATTAAAAAAAAGTATCACTTTAACATAAAAACTGAAAAAGGACCTTTCCTCTAAAGAGCACCCGTGTCTTTTTTTTCCCCCGAGTAAGCAATAAAGCTCTCCCTTCATTTTCTATTGCATGATATCTGCTTCATATACAGACATCTTGTTTTAACATTCAGGCTGGTTTTTGTACACCACTAAAAAGAAACATTTGTTTATAATACACAACATATCTCAGCATAGTGACACTGTGACGAGGAGAACCTCATCCATATTCATGAGGTGAAGCCTCATTGGTCCTGTGCAGAGAAGGTTTAACATGAAATTTGCATCAGATACTGTATCATTGGATTTCTGCCTTTCAGGCGACAGAATCCAGCTGTGCTCACAAACTGTGAATGAAAAGTCATAAAAGTTTATAAAGTGCTTGTTTGTACTGTGGTTTCATAGCCGCTGTACATGTGACCAACAGCCTACTGAGATTTTTGCATGTGAGTTAATACAAAATATTGTACTCTTGCAGCGATTCTGTTTTTCGGCTCCTTGTCTGTGGTCATTTGTATAGTCCTATGGATTTGTTTCTAAAAGCCAGGAATCATCAAAACAGCTGAGTACAATATCAAAGAGTACTTGTGGTAAACACTTCTGAACAATCAGAGGCAAACGTGCTAATCTAGGCCAGTTTCAGGTGCAAACAGGATGCATTCTGCCTGTGTGCTCTGTATGAAACTGGCTGACAGGCCTAAATGTGCAGATTATATGTCATGCACACAGTGGTGGGCAAAATACACAAACTATGTATCTACATGGAAGTAAAGATATCTTTTGTAATGTGTTACTCGAGCAAAAATAGCACATAATTATGTTTTTTCTCAGGTTAAAGTGCAAATACACTTTCTTGTAAATGTACGTAAGCATCAAAAGTACTATGCAATATTCAAGCTCTTAGAGGTATTATCTTGTTTCAGCTGTTTAATCCACATCCTACTCCTCTAATTTTGTGTCTTTTGTTTAGAAAATGGATAAAATATTATCACTTTCACATTAAAACTCAGTATCGGATTTACAACAGTGCTACTACTGGACATTGTGTATTCAGCAATAGGTGCCCTATGATGATTAGCTTCAGTTTGAGTACATCTTTCTGACTTTTTAGAAAGTCTAGTTTTCTCAAACTTCAGAGTAATGCGTAACAACATAGGTTTACATTGACATTGGAAGTAATTTAATAAAATACATATCACTGCTATTGGAACAAAACCTCATATCTCCATTTTTGAAAATCAATCAAGAAATCAATTGCTGAAACTGAGAAATCTTATTTATTTATTTAAATATGTGTCCATTTTGAATTTAATGCCAATGTGCCATGTTCTAAAAAAGTGGGACGGAGGGCACATTTATCATTGTTTCATCACTTCTTCTTTTAATGATGCTCTGTAAGCATTTGGGAACTGAGAAGACCAACTACAGGTATGAAGCTATAGGTATGAAAGTGATGTTTTCCCATTCGTGTCTGATATAGGATTTGAGCTACTCAACAGTTTGTCATATTGCCTTTGTCATATTTTTCATTTTATAATGTGCCAAATGTTTTCAGTGGTGACAGGTCTGGACTGCAGGCGGACCCATTTGGCTCTGGGACTCTTTTAATATGGAGCAATGCTGCTGTAATACATGCAGAATGTGGTTTTACATTATCTTGCTGAAATAATCAAGGCCTTCCCTGAAAAAGACGTCATCCGGACGGCAGCATATGTTGTCGTACATATCATTCAGCATTAATGGTGCTTTCACAGATGTGTATGTCACCCATGCCATGTGCACTAATGGACCCCATACCATCATGAATACTGGCTTTTGAACTGATAACAAGCTGATTTCCAAAAGGAATTTCAAATGTTGAATTGCTGGACCACAGGACACTTTTTCACTTTTTCACTTTTTCACCATTTTAAATGAGCTCAGGCCCAGAGAAGGTGCCAGCATTTCTGGATCCTGTTTATATATGATTTATTTACATTTAAGTGTTTTTTTTATTGTTTTTTTCTTTTTTTAGCATTACACAACTTTATCAGCCTTTTTTACCCCCGTCCAAGCCTTTTGGAACATGTTGCTGGCATCAAATTCAAAATGGGCAAATATTTTTCAAATAATTATAAAATTTCTCAGTTTAAATATTGGATTTGTTGTTTGAAGCATTTTCAATTAAATACAGGGTTTAAATGATTTACGCATCATTGCATTTTGTTTTTATTTACATTTTTCACAGTGTCCCATCTTTTTTGGACATGGGGCTGTGCATATATATATATATATATATATATATATATAATCTGTGTGGCATTTTAGTGTACCAATTTACCATTATATCACCCAAAATAATTACTTGCTTTGTGCCTCACCTGGTTACACTTGATTTTTGAGGGAGTTTGAGGGATCACGACTCCCTTCTGAGATGTTTCGTATCTAAACAGACTGATTTGGACAGGACTCCTGCCAGCACAGACATACACCAGCTCATATTACCCCCATCCTGCACTCAGTACTGGAGGAGCTCTAGCTGATGTGTCACACTCTCTCATCCTACTGTTTAACATGTGTACTCCCTCCCATACACACACACACAAACACACACACACACACACAGACCCGCAGACGCAAGCTCACAGGAGGTGAGCCCACACACGCACATGTGTGTGTATTAGGAGAAGCCTCCAGACAGCGTGTGTGCAGCGGGGAGAAGGCTCATGTTGGCAGGAAGCATTATGAAATATGATAATGGCGTCTTTGATAGGGAGTTAAGTGGGCAGGTTAGAGAACAGTTCTGTAGATCATCATCATCATCTGCGTCTCTGCTGTGCTATTAATACTCCACTTTTCATCTCTACTGATGGGCCTCTGTGTCTTGTCTTAGCTGTCTTCTCTCAGTATCAGCAATGCTGAGTTTTAGTTTTAGAGACATTGATAGATACCAAAAAATATGGTTTAATTACACATAAATGAAATCAGCAGCAGGTTTCCTTTCTGGACATTTAGTTTCTTTCTGGCCAACAATTACAGGACACCACCGAAGTCATGTTGTCATTCTGTAGACAGCGCCGTGCCTACATTAGGACCTCTGGGTCTAAGCTTGTTTTCTCAATGAGAAAAATGAATTGCACTTTGGAAAATTGCTGCAGTCGCGTCCTGTGGGTAGCAAAAATGTCCCAAAGCAGACAAGTTTTGTCCTACATATATTTTTATTGCCTCAGTGTTGCTGAATCCTGTGAATTATGAGGTCATTTATCAGTCAAAATATGAATAAAGTTAACTGCCTTGCACACTGAAATTAAGGAAAAGTTCAGGAAAGTAAGGCCAGTAAGTCTACTAATAAACTTCAACACTGCATGTGTTTACATGCACTTAGTGATCCAAGCCAATAAACTCACAGAAGAAGATGTAACGGAAATGTAATGTAGAACTGCCGTGGCTTTTTTTTTAAACATTGTGCCACTTTACCTGAAAACATGAACAAGCATGTTCTTGGTTTCAGCATCACTCTAAAAGTGTTTTGCTGCAACTCATGGCAAAGTTGTTTGCTTATTTCCAGTACAGCTGTCTGTTTTCACACATGTGCAGACTGGGAAATCAAGAGTAAGAGTTCACATGCACTGAGAAGTCTGATTACTGAGCAAAAATCCAGCGAGAGGTCCCAGGTTAAAACCCTGGACGAGCCCTCAATTTATGTTATGACCTGTCTAGGGTAGGCCACAACATGAAAGTGTCTCCCCCAACTTCCCATTGCCAACCCTCCAGACCAATCGCACTCAAACACATATTGCTCCGTGAACAATTGAGCACTGAGCAGTCTGAGAAACGTAACGTTCTAGAGTGAGTGCGTGTTGTTACATCATGCCTCTGAAATTGCTGCCAGCTGTTTCGCTGCGTCTGGCGGTGATGCTGCTTGCTTATTTCCGGTATAGCCGTCTGTTTCCACACATGTGCAGACTGAGAAATCGGAAAGAAATCAGAGTAAGAGTTCACATGCACTGAGAAATCTGATTATCAGCTTTCTTAATCATATTTTTAAACTTCAGATCTAAGAAATTGGAGTATGCTGTGTACACGACCATTTGAATGATCAGATAACTGCAGAAATCTGAGTATGAGCGGATTATTGAGTGCATGTAAACAAACTCATTGAAGCCTAAACCTTCCAGTGGAGCTTAACCTTGACAAAGCTTGTTGGTTTGTGTGGGGTATTTTGGTAGTTGGTATTTTGGTGAGGTTGCCAGTCTTATGCTGTCTATTCAGTGCACAGCTGTGTTAGTTTACATCTAGCAGTGTTTGTATTTAATAACCTTTAGAACACTTTCCCAATGTCTACAACACTCAGCCATTTTATTTTAGTCAAACCCTTTTCAAAACTATCATTAAACAATATCAGACAGCACATTCATAACCATGTAATAATGGTGTCATAATGATGTAATAATGGTGAGGAAGCTTTTAGAGGTGTTCAATTCTCCTGATGTCTGTGGATCCATTTATACACACAATTGATCTTAAAATGTTCCTATTGGGAAATTCATGTTTAAGTAGTGATTTATAGAATGTGAATTTAATGCGGAAATGAGTGTAAATGAATGAATGTTTCCACTCACTCACTCACTCACTCACTCACAAACTCATAAACTCACAAACTTCACTGATGTTCTCACTTTCATTCATTCACTCACTCATTCAGTCCCTGATGCACTCACTCCCTCATTCATTCACTTGCTCACTCCCTCACTTACTCATTCACTCACTCACCGAGTCACTCACTCCCTTCATTTATTAACTATCATTTTATTCTTCACACCTTCATTCACTTAGTCATGCACTGAGTCACTCACTTCCTTCATCTATTCACTCGCTCACTTACTCATTTGATCACTTACCCACTCCCTCACTCCTTAATTCACCTAGTCATTTAATCCTTTATTCATTTACTCACTTGCTTACTCACTCACTCAATCACTCATTCACTCATCATTCAGTCACTCTCTCATTCACTTACTCACTCACTCATCTTGTATCTAATGAAGCCCAAACAGAACAGAACTGTCTGTCACAGCTGTGTTGATGCTACTAGATTGGGACAGGGCCGGGCAGCCGAGCTTTGATCAGAGTGCAGTGGATAGTTCTTGTCAAAGTTCATGTCAGGACTAATCAGTGATCGTGTCGAGGCCTCTTGCTCTCTAATGAAGTGAAGTGTTCTCTTACACTCATACACTTATACACAACGAATGCTCAGACTTCAGTTCAGTAAGCTTCATTGGTAAAAGCATCACAGAAATAACAAAGAATATTTCTTTAAGGGATTTAAGTTTCAATTACAAAAAGAATTAACTTAAAAATGTCAAAGAGCATAAATCAGAATGTCAGTTTATACAAGTGCAGGCATAGAAAAGCTGCATAAAGATAGTTTTAGAAGCTGCACAGTAATTGTCTGATAAAGCTCATACTGTCTCTGTCATAGTAAAACATCATAACCTTGGGTTTTATGTTTAAACATTATTTGAACACTAGCTTCTGTGAACATTTCACGATGACCTGACAATTAAAAGCAATTTTATAAATGTTAACTTGCTTGCTAACCCAAGAAGACGAAAATGAAATTAAGATTGAAAATCACATACAACCCCAATTCCAATGAAGTTGGGACGTTGTGTAAAACATAAATAAAAACAGAATATGATGATTTGCAAATCCCTTTAAACCTATATTCAATTGAATACACTACAAAGACAAGATATTTAATGTTCAAACGGATAAACTTTATTGTTTTTTGCAAATATTCACTCTTTTTGAATTTGATGCCTGCAACACGTTCCAAAGAAGTTGGGACAGGGGGAACAAAAGACTGGGAAAGTTGAGGAATGCTCAAAAAACACCTGTTTGGAACATTCCATAGGTGAACAGGTTAATTGGAAACAGGTGAGTGTCATGATTGGGTATAAAGGGAGCATCCCTGAAAGGCTCAGTCGTTCACAAGCAAGGATGGGGTGAGGTTCACCACTTTGTGAACAACTGCATGAGCAAATAGTCCAACAGTTTAAGAACAATGTTTCTCAACATGCAAGTGCAAGGAATTTAGGGATTTCATCATCTACGGTCCACAATATCAAAAGATTCAGAGAATCTGGAGAAATCTCTGCAAGTAAGCAGGAAGGCAGAAAACCAACATTGAATGCCCATGACCTTTGATCCCTCAGCACTGCATTAAAAACCATCATCATTCTGTAACGGATATTAACCACATGGGCTCAGGAACACTTCAGAAAACCACTGTCAGTGAACACAGTTCGTTGCTCCATCTACAAGTGCAAGTTGAAACTCTGCCATGCAAAGCGAAAGCCACATATCAACAACACCCAGAAACGCCGCCGGCTTCTCTGGGCCCGAGCTCATCTGAGATGGACTGACGCAAAGTGGAAAAGTGTCCTGTGGTCTGACGAGTCCACACTTCAGATTGTTTTTGTAAATCATGGACGTCGTGTCCTCCGGGCCAAAGAGGAAAAGGACTGTCCGGATTGTTATCAGCGCAAAGTTCAAAAGCCAGCATCTCTGATGGTTTGGGGGTGTGTTAGTGCCCATGGCATGGGTAACTTGCACATCTGTGAAGGCACCATTAATGCTGAAAGGTACATACAGGTTTTGGAGCAACATGTGCTGCCATCCAAGCAGCGTCTTTTTCAGGGACATCCCTGAATTATTTCAGCAAGACGATGCCAAGCCACATTCTGTACGTGTTACAACAGCGTGGCTTCATAGTAAAAGAGTGCGGGTCCAAGACTGGCCTGCCTGCAGTCCAGACCTGTCTCCCATTGAAAATGTTTGGTGCATTATGAAGCGTCAAATACAATGGAGAACCCGGACTGTTGAGCAACTGAAGTTGAACATCAAGCAAGAATGGGAAAGAATTCCACCTAAAAAGCTTCAACAATTAGTGTCCTCAGTTCACAAACACTTATTGAGTGTTGTTGAAAGGAAAGGTGATGTAACACAGTGGTAAACATGCCCCTGTCACAATTTAGGGTTAGGAATAGATTCTGGATTGAGGGATTAGAGCCAGGATGAGGGTTAGGATTAGGGTCAGGGTGAGAGGTTAGGATTAGGTTTTGGGTTGAAGGTTAATATTTAGGATTAGAGCCAGGATAATGGTTAGGATTAGTATTTGGGTTCAGGTTAAAGTTAGAATTAGGTTTTGGGTGAGGGTAAGGGATAATTCCTATTATATCATTATTTACTGAAGAATAAATGCATAGTTTAACTGAGGAATCTCCATACAGGTAGAAATTATATTTTATGGCTACTGTGGAAAGCGGTTAAATTGAAAAAGGCTTTCCCCTCTCATTGTAAAGTACAAACATATAATGTTTTATTTTTTATAGTTATTTTATTTTATTTTTTATTTTAAATGTGACAGTAAACTGTCCTGCCAGCACCATTACCACTTACCTAACAGGATGGACAGTTTGCTGATATTTGAGGTTTGGTGAATTTTCTCCATAGTGTTGCTATACTGAATTTCCCATTCTGGTGAAGAACACTGTGTACAGTAGTTGAATTTGCACAGCGTATGAATGGGCTAGTGCACTTTCCAAGGCCGTGAATAGCCTCTGGTCATCCACTGGGACAGAGTCACAGCGTGTGAGGATCAGTGGGCCACTCTTGTGCCTTCCAGCAAGAACAACCAGTGGCTTTTTGCTTCTTGTCAGCTTTTGATCATTGACGTTTTCATATGTCACGTTCAAGCAGAGCGAAAATTTTCACAGCTGTGTAGCTTCACAGTGAAGTAACACTGGGGAAAAACCATACACATCACAGACTAAAACATCATTAGAGAACATCTCAAAGGTCATAATACCTCAGAGCATTAATGCAATACCTTGTATTATTCATTACAGTATCTACTGTGTATTGGCATGGAGAATGAAGACTGTGCAGAGGGAGAATTGATTGTGAGTTCTGCAGCCTCCACACCATTTCACGCTCAGTGGAGAAATACTCTCACATGCTGAAATATAAACTCCCTTCTGCTTGACTGACAGCCCAACCTCAGCATGGCTCATAATAGATGAAGACATGAACAGCAAAGCTGCCTATGATTCTTCACTCCTCTCTGCTGCTTGGCCCCCTCTGCCATTTTGTGCCTGTATACCACAGCCAAATCGCTCTATATCTCACTTTCTCTCACTGTTTCTTTCTCTCTCTCTCTCAATCTCTCTGGCTCTATTTCTCGTTGCCTCTCTCTAATGGCTGTCAGGTTTGCAGTGGCAGGTTTTGTTGAGTTTTTGTGCAGTTGGAAAGGCTCCAGTTTGGTTTAGAATGGGTGCTGTGGCTTAATTGCCTGTTGAACGCTTTCTGCTTCCACCACACTCATCCATTCACACATTTCCTCACTAACTAACAAACTAACTCACTCACTCATTCACTGGTTCATGCTGTTATTCCTTCCCTGGGTCACTCACTTCAGCAGGCTTTATTGGCCTGGCTACTTTAGCAAATTAGGTAGAAGTGTGGCAGAGGACCTCAGTGAATTATTAGCCCATTTGTTACATGGCCAGGTGGAAAGCCACATTCATTTGGGGACATCCTATATGAGTGCAGAGACAGCTCTGCTAAGGGTGCCAATAAGCAGATGGCTACTCTAAGAGGAAGGGAAAGTGGGGGGAAAGATATTCATCAACTAATACAGAGACAGCAACATATCAGGAGGAACTGGAGGAAGGTGACAGAGGGTATGAGATGGTAGGATTGCCTGAAGGAAATGCAGAAGATGGTGAAACAGTAACTGGGAAGATTATACAGAGGTGCATTCTAAAGAACAGGAAGAAGAAAGAAAAGGCAAAAGACGGCTCATTTAAGGGTCCATTTAGACATACCTGACAGCTGCTAGAGGATAAGAGGACACCACAAAAGAGAAGTTGGAGCAGTACATCAGAGACCAACACAACACTGGGAGCTGTCATGGGCTGGAGATTAGGGAACCAGCCTTGTGACAGGAAGGTCACCGGCTTGATGCTCTCAGATGACAGTATGTGACTGAAGTGCCCTTGAGCAAGACACCTAACCCCCAATTGCTCCCCAGGTGCTGTGGATAGGGCCATCCACTGCTCTGGGCAAGTGTGCTCACTGCCCCTAGTGTGTGTGTTCACTAGTGTGCACATATATGGGGTTTCACTGCTTGGATGTGTTAAATATGGAGGTCTGATTCATCTGTGTGCAAAACACAGTTGGCTAAAGGTTCTGATTTCAAAGAATATAGCAAAGACAACCCCCCTAAGAACACCAGTCTATATTCCTTGACCTGCCCTACAAGCCTCCCTGTTTGACACCTCTCTCCCCATGCTCTGTGGAGTCAGAGGAACTGTTTGAAGGGCATAGTCAGCATCAGCTCAAGGCAAACGTTGATGGGATACTACACAATATGTACAAGAATGTCCAAATAACTGATGCAAATTGCCTGGAACATGCAATTCCATCAGAATGGCAAAGGACAGAATACCAGTGACTTAAGCCACTTCAGAAGTATTGCTTTGCAGAGTGTAGAGACAAATATCTTCATTGTTGTCTTCAAAAGGATGACTAACTTCCACATGAACAGTGGCTATGTGGATACCAACTTTCAAATGGCAGATGTTTCAGGCTTTATGGGTTACATGGAGCATGCATCAATGATTTAGGAACAGATTCAGAGAGCCAAATAAAAAAAAGCAGCCTATTTGTTGAGTATCAGTAAAACCTGTATATCCATCCCACACTATCTCATTGACTTTGCTGTGGAGTCCTGTTATGCAACTACTACAGTGACCTCCAATTATGTTTAGCCTGCAACACTTTAGAACTGGTGACAGGTTTTGGAAGTAGGAATTGCCATGCCCTATTCTGTTTCTGAGAAGTCTTTTAAATCTTCTCATTGACGCTAGGCATAAAAATCTAAATCTATGCCTAGGTGGCCACCACCACTGAAAACCTATATCCTTTGGAAGGCAGTATTCCCAAGAAGGCTGTTGATACAAATTGCTGAACTTGTGATCTGGGTAAAATTGTAGATTAAGCCTTCTGAGTCACAAAGCCTGTACAAAAATGGCTCAGGTGCAATCTTTGTTGTAGTTAGACAATCTCACTTTGGCAAGTAAGTCCATATTCCATAGCTTAAGTACATGGTAAAGCTCTTTGACAGACAGATGAGAAAAGTACCACAGAAACAGCTCTCAGGTGTGGTGGCACCTGTTCCAAATGATTATGTGGTCTCTAAAGATGTATGGAATTCCCTGTGTCATAATGAATAGGGTGGCCAGCTCATAAATCCTCATACAAATGGCTAGAACTTGCGCAATGCCTCTCTGAAGTAGCCCTCTTCAGGAACAACGCTTTGCGGCTACCACTTCAGTTTAGGAGTCTGGTGTACAATCAGTAGAAAGGCAGACAAGTTCTACAACTGACTTACTGGTAAGGGAAGTGGGTGCTTCAGTCTGAAAAGGACAGAAATGAAAACACAAGTAGAATTGGACCATCAAAAGGCCACCAACAGGCTGAGACATCAAGACATCTTTGGCAGAATTCAAAATGTATAGATCCATAGATCCACTCCATGGATGTTGGATGTTGCAACAACATGGCTACCCAAAGATTTGACAGTAGCAGGAGAAAAGCTTCAGAAGGTAAACAAAGGATCAGCAGATGAAGGTTAGAAGGGCAGCTTCTAGTATCTTAGCCTTGGACTTGAAGTGTTGTGGTTCTGGTCCAAGGCCACCAGAAAAGAACAGAACTATATTTGTGGTAGAGGCACAAAGGCCAGAGCAGTGTATTACAAGGTAAACATGGTGTTGAAAGACTGTCAACGGATAACATGGGAGAGCTTAGGCATAATGTTTAAAAAAATCCCACAAGCCCACAAGTCAGTTTCCTTATCAGGGTAACACCCCTGACCTGAACTAGTGGTGGAGCAAAGAGGAGTATTGTCCACTTTGTTATACCACCAACACAAGCCTTCAACATATCCTGTCAGGATGTAAGGACTTGTTGTACCAGGCATAGACACAACCAGGTCCTAAAGAATTTAATTGAATTCCATACCATCAGCCAACTGTGATTGCAAACTGTGGAATTAGACCTCCATAATTGACCCATCCATGCAGTGAAACACACACATGCATGCACACTAGTGAACACACACACTCACACACTAGGGAGCAGTGAGCACACTTCCCCATGGAGCAATTGGGGGTTAGGTGTCTTGCTCAAGGGCACTTCAGTCATGGGCTGTCAGCCCAGGGGATCGAACAAGGAACCTTCCAGTCACAGGGCTGGTTCCCTTTGTATTCTCCAGCCCCAACTGCCCCCTAGAAGGTGAAGAAGCCTGAAACTACTCACCCATGAGTCAATAAGGGGAATGTGAGGGTCAGTTTTGGCAAGCAATTTTAGTTGTCCAGAGAGATGACCATCACATCTTTCCACCCTGATATACTGGTGTTGGTTTGGGGCTGCCAGGACTGTCCTATTCTTTGAGCTTACCATACAAAGGGAGGATGGATAGTAGCAGAAACAAGAAGGCAAAGTATCAGTATTGCACACCGAGTATAACGTTGCTGGCTAGAGGGCCATCAGCTACCCCATGGATGTTGGATGCTGGAGATTTGTAAGTTCAGCAGCAACACGGCAACCCAAAGATATGGCAGTAGCAGGAGAAAAGCTCCAGAAGCCAACCAAAGGCAGAAGAGGATGAGAAGGAAGGCTTCTAGCTGCAGCTAAGGAGGAAGGACAGGAGCTAGGGGATAAAGGAATAAAACATCAATGAGTGGTGGTCCACTGGCTGAAGACCCCACAGCAGTCCCAGGGGCTCAGATGAAGGTATGGCCAAGCATGCAGCATCATCCTCCTTTATACCTCAGAGCTGCAATATTGCCAAAATATCACAGAACCCACAAGAGCTGTTTTGCAAGTCTCAATTTCAATTACAAGAAGGAAAATTTCAAATTGAAAATCAAACAAATAAGAATTGCTTAGAATTAATGGTTTAGAGCAATTATATAGCAGATTGTTCTCAATCCGTAGCTCACTCACTCATTCCCTTATGCACTTAAGGCTTCACGTACATTTCCTCACTCATTCATTCACTCAACTCCTCCCTCACTCATGCACAGCAGCTCTGACACCTCAAACATTTTTAGGGCCTATTTTAAGCTGCCTTTCTGTGGTTTGAATCCCAGGAACAGATGTGCAGGATTTCTCTCTCTCTTTATTTTCTCCGGTTTTGTGGAGTTTCTGTTTCATGACATCTGCCATGTTCCATGTTTCATGTGTGTTACCTGAATAATGATGAAGAGTCTTTAGGATTTGTGTGCATCCGGGTGCTTCTGTGCCTGAACTGTTTTTCTAGGTGAATGTCGAAGAGGCCCATATCATGAAAAGCATGTAGGATAAATTTTTAAATTCATTGGGTTTTATTTGGTCACAAAAACATTTGCATATTTACACCTATTTAGGAGGTAGTTTGTCCCAGTCACATTAAAGCTATAGGGATTGGATTGCTTTCCTGAAGGATTTCAAAATTTCTGCATAATTAAATTAAGTCAGAAATGTCCACAGTGGTGGTGATAGGAATCAGACATCGTCTAAGAGTTAAAGTTCCCTCACAGAAAATGTATTAATGACATTGTTATGAATACACTCCCTGATGCCTGATGCATTGTTTTATGATTTTGGCTGTAAAAAGACAAAGCAAAATAATAGACTAAATCTCAGAAGACATTTATACACTGTTAGAAGCAAAGATGTTGTGGAGATACATTTTTCGTTCATCAAGGTACAAACAATGTAATGTTTCCTCAAAGGTTCCTCAAAAGCTTTAACCCTAGAAGTCCCAGAGATTTCAACCTACCGATAAGTTTGCTGCAATCTCTGATGTGTGGAGATCATTTGTCACCAACTGCATCGCATCCTACAGCCCTGGTCGACACATCACTATTGATGAACAGCTTTTCCCGTCAAAGACTCGCTGCTGTTTTCTGCAATACAGTGCAGCAAAACCAGACAAGTTTTGGGTGGCTTGCGACTTGAAATCAAAGTACATCTGTAATGTCCTCCCATATCTTGGCAAGGACCCCAGTCGTCCCAACGGGGAGAGACTGTCCGAGACTGTAGTGATGAGGCTGATGGAACCATTCATGGACAAGGGCAGAACTGTAACCACGGACAATTTCTTTACATCACTCTCACTTGCACAACGACTGCTTAGCCGGAAAACCACTATCCTCGGCACAGTCAACAAGAGTCGCCAGGAAATTCCTCAATCCGCTAGACAGATGGACTGCACTGAATTCACCACTCAGGTGTTTTCAACCACTGCACAGTGTGGTTGAGACTGAGGATACCACCAAAAGGAAGCCAAACACGGTCACACAATACAACAACACAAAGTGCTGTTGAAACTAAATAGCTAAACTCAATGGCAAACAACAACCTCCTGTGGTGCGCCAGTAATGGCCTTATTTACAGAACAAAAGACGGTGATTATAGGATGTTAGCTAAAATCCTCCAGGTCACTCGACCCGTCTCTGGGTTCCAGAGGTAGAAATGTTAAATGACCCCTCTCTGGGACTTCTAGTGTTAAGCTCCAATTGTGGACCTTAAATAGGTTTTTCCAGGTGAGAAGTTTGTATTTGTACCTTTTCATAACCGAATGTTATAAAACAGAGCAGTAGAATAAAAGCCTGAAGGCAAGACGGGGTGTGTGGAGTCAGTACAGCTTAGAAAATATCATTTCAGTGGATTGTGGTTCAGTTATGTTCCCTGACTAAAGGTACTGAGATGTACCCTTGAGGGTCCCACCAAGGGGTCCTGTCCCATTTACAGTTTACGACCTTTATTAGGTTCACTGGTTGTTTTCCCTGGAGTGAAGCTCAAGGCATTACATAGGGCAGCCAGTTAGTGTTCAAGCACTTATTGTCACTTCCAGAACAAAATCTCTTGTCTCCAAAATTGTAAATTTACAAGAACAGAAAAAAAACGTTCTTAACTTTGTAATGGAAGTCAGAGCAAAAATATTTTTTCCTAGGTAATTTTGGTCCTTGTTTGTTGGTCTGTTCATCATGAAATTTAAAGACAAAGAGTAGCTGGAGTTTCAAATAATTATGTTTAAAAAAAAACAATAAAGATTCAAGGTTAACAATGCAAGCAACAGAACAAAAAAGAAAAAAAAGTTTAATTGTAAGGGGTAAAGGATAAAACAGAGCCACTGAAAAGAAGTTGATTACAAGGTTATTAGTCATAAATAAAGAATTAAATTAACTTTTTATAAAATAAATTATTGCTTTGCTTCATTGGTTTTCCTTTAGGTTGTGGTTATAAGGCAGTTATTATAATTTCTCATTCTCTCTTTCCCTATCTCTCTCTCTCTTTCTCTCCCTCTCTCTCTCTCTCTCTCTCTCTCTCTCTCTCTCTCTGTCTCCCTCTCTCTCTCTCTCTCTCTCTCTCTCTCTCTCTCTCTCTGTCTCCCTCTCTCTCTCTCTCTCTCTCTCTCTCTCTCTCTCTTTCTCTCCCTCTCTCTCTCTCTCTCTCTCTCTGTCTCCCTCTCTCTCTCTCTCTTTCTCTCCCTCTCTCTCTCTCTCTCTCTCTCTCTCTCTCTGTCTGTCTCCCTCTCTCTCTCTCTCTCTTTCTCTCTCCCTGTCTCCCTCTCTCTCTCTCTTCCTCTCTCTCTCCCTCTCTCTCTTTCCCTCCCCCTCTCTCTCTTTGCTCTTTGTCTCTCTCTCTCTTTCTCTGTCTCCCACTCTTTCTTTCTCTCTCTCTCTCTCTCTCTCTCTCTCTCTCTCTCTCTTTGCTCTTTGTCTCTCTCTCTCTTTCTCTGTTTCCCACTCTTTCTTTCTCTCTCTCTCTCTCTCTCTCTCTCTCTCTCTCTCTCTCTCTCTCTCTCTCTCTCTCTCTCTCTGAACAGGCCTCCAAAGCTGATGCTGTGGAGATGAATCTGTCCTGTCCACATGGCATGGGTGAGAGGGGTATGGGACAGGCCTGTGGACAGGTAATTAACCTCAACCTTCACTAAGAAAATTAAACATGGAGCTTTTATATAAAACATTTTATAGAGTCAGGAGTATTTCTTGTTCTGCTCCTGGTGAAGCTCCAGTGATAGTTGTGCCCAAAGCAGCAATGATTAGTGTACAGAGCTGATTGCCTACTAAGATATCTGACAGCATGGACCAGAACAGATTTAAATACAACATGTACTGTCCAGCTAAATGTGAATTAACCCCTAAAATGGACAGGGGCCACCAGCAGACCCAAAGCTTTATTACATAGTTCTATAACCCAAGAATAACTCTGAGTTAACACCAGGATTAGGTTTAGTGAAGTCAAGGTAAGGTTTAGGTTTTTGGGTGAGGTTAAGGTTGGAGTTAGGGCCAGGGTGAGGGTTAGAGAAGTAAGCATTAGTATTATTATATGGTTATTACTAAGATAATTTGAATAAATATTTAGTTAAATGCAAGACAATAGCAAAAGTGAGAATCTGCACAGCATATACAGCTTAAACAAAGTGTTACCCAAAAACAGTTTTATTATTTATTTATTTATTTATTTATTTATTTAAAGTACACTGGTCAGGCATAGCATTATGACCACCTCCTTGTTTCTATGCTTGTTGTCCACTTTATCAGCTCCACTTACTGTATAGGAGCACTTTGTAGTTCTACAGTTACAGACTGTAGTCCATCTGTTTCTCTGATACTTTGTAACTGTAGAACTACAAAGTGCACCTATAGAGTATTTACTGTTGAGAATGATCCATCACCTGCTCTGTGGGGTTCATGGGGGTCCTGGCCACTGAAGAACAGGGTAAAAGGGGGTAATAAAGTATCAGAGAAACAGATGGACTACAGTCTGTAACTGCAGAACTATAAAGTGCTCCTATACAGTAAGTGGAGCTGATAAAATGGACAATGAGCGTAGAAACAAGGAGGTGGTCATAATGTTACGCCTGATCAGTGTATGTAACAATAATACAGCATCAATAAAGGTTGCATGGAGCTTCTTTTACACAGTGATAGGAAAAACAGTAGCTTACAGGAAGCTGCTGCATCCCACAATTTACAGACAAACATGGATACACACACTCACCAACTACTTTGCAGACAGATATTAATGATTTCAGTCAAACGCTATATTTGTTTATCATGTACAGCTGGCTAAGAGATCAAACAAAGCCAAAAATGTGTGGATGCTTATTATTGGGCCTCAAAAACATTTCTGAACTGGAAAATGCATCATTATGATTGTCAGACATAATTACTTTTTACTGTGCTTACTGAGACGAATTTTGCTTTGAATGAACTTGCGTGCTCAAACAAATCAATGTATCCACCAGTAAAGGAAGCCTTTAGCATCTTTTATGCAGTGATGGTCTAAAGCAATAAGCCACTCGGGGCCATGCGTTACTGGGATTTTATCACAGCAAGGGTGTTCTCAGGCACGACACAAATCCCTGAAACACTCTTCCCCACGATAAAATTTCCGTAACACATGGCCCCTCGTGGCTTATTGTTTTTATAGAAAGCTGCCTAACATAAACTATGATGAAATACAAACTTTTTCAGAAAATAATTTCGATAATTCTTAATAATAGTAGACATAAATGAGTATTCTGCCTAGAAATGTATTTCCTTTAGAGTATGATGTCATTGCCAAGCAACCATAGACCACTAAACGAGGAGAAGAATGTTCATGCTACCCATTGCTGTATTATTGAAGTCATCTGATAACACTGGTTAATGCAAAAACTCACTTTGTAAGTACTTTCTGGTCACCAAATTACCACCACAAGTCTTATTTAGCACCAATCCAGCAGTGGCCCTCTTCTTGTGCTGGGGCTGAATCACAAATGGCTCCCTGCTCCCTACATAGTGCACTATGTAGGAAGTTACATACTACATCCTGCAACCCAACAGAGCAAAATACAGCTTAAACATCGTCATTTGGGATTCAGACACATCCACACTCGAGAAACGATGCACTATTTGGCTGTAGAGGCCAGAATTTATAAACTTCCATAGCTAACGCTTTCTTTATGGAATACAGAGCTGTTTAGATTCAGCCTGGGTTTGACGCTACTTATGACTGAAACATGGACATTTGAAAACATTCAACTGGCATTCTTTAGTGTTTTATACTGCCGTTTTACAGTTAATCACACAGTAAGTACTATAATTCATGCCTGTGATATTAATGATGGAGTTGTTTAGGTTGTTTTCCATCTTTCAGCTTGTTAGCTAGCTGACCAGCTTAGTGCTAGTTAAGAAAATAAGTTGTCTCAGTTTAAACAGAACTGGGTTCTTTCTTCATCAGTACAATCAATGGTTCATGTGAGCATCATGAGAGTCAAAGATTATTCCATTAACTGCACAAGGGTACTTTCATGCCGTGCCGCAGTGAGACAGAGTTCAGTTGCTGTGAGGTGGTCATAGGTGTGGGTATATTGTGGATTTTACAACGTGTTCGAATGCGGCTCTGATTTTAGGACCGGAATTACCCGTTTTATAAAACAAGGTAGAAAACTCTGATTGCACATGCTGCTACACTGATGACAGGAATGAGCTGTAACTTCTCTGGCAGCTAATTTAAAACAGGACTGAGATACATTCTCAGAAAGGATCTCCAGTGAAATGCTCAGCTCCTCTGGAGCTTTTAGAGAAGCATATTCATGCCATTATTGACCAAAGCTCCTGAGTGAATGCCTGCAGAGGTGCGAGGTAAATATTTTAGGGATTATATTAGCTTTCCAGTGTTTGCAGCAGACGTGGTTTAGCATTAGCGGTGTTAGCGGTGAGCACTAATGGCCGAAACTGGACACCACTCCATCTCTCTGCCGTGTTTATGGGTGAATGGGGAATAAAGCCTGCCTCCTTCAGCACAACAGGGATTCTGCTGGAGACGGAAATGAACAAACGCGCCTACAAACACGGTAAATGAACGCTGCACTGCCTGAGGACGTCAGCTACAAACACAGAGACGTGAACGTTCTCACATGAACAGCTTCAGAACGCCGTCCAAAATGCAGTGATTCAGGAAATGTACTAAATAAATGAAACAGGATATGAACTATGCACTCGTTGGCCACTTTATTGGAAACACCTACCATAAATGAAATAAAACTATGCACACTTTGGCCATTCTATTGGAAACATACCATATCCTGGTGTTTCACTGATATGTGGTGCTGGCAGACACAGCAGTATTGCTAGAGTCTTTACACACATCAGCGCTGCTGATAGGTTAAGAGTGGGCTCACCAAAAATATCCAGACAAGAGTGACTCTGCAGTCAGAAACTGACCACTGATGACGAACTAGAGGATGACTAAGTGAAACTGTACATCAGCAGATGAGCTACAGTCTCTAACTGAACATCAGCAAAAATAAACTGTGCAGTAATATCAGGTGGGCTACAGTCTGTAATTATGAATTTAACCAGGAGGGCTTGGGTTCGGTTCCCTGGCCGGGTGACCGGGGTCCTCTCTGTGTGGAGTTTGCATGTTCTCCGAGTGTCTGCGTGGGTTTCCTCCGGGTTCTCCGTTTTCCTCCCACAATCCAAAGACATGCAGTCAGGCCGATTGGACATGCTAAATTGCCCCTGGGTGTAAGTTTGTGAGTGACTGTGTCTGTCTGTCTGTCCGGCGATAGACTGGCAACCTGTCCAGGGTGTATCCTGCCTTTCGCCCGAAGACTGCTGGGATAGGCTCCAGCACCACCCCGCAACCCTGACGGAGAAGCGGCTTAGAAAATGGATGGATGGATGGAGTTTTCTCTTTCTATCTCTCTCTTCCCCCTATTTCCCTTCCCCCTCTCCCCTTCTTTCTTCTTCTTCCTCTGTCTTTCTCTCTTTGCTCTCTCTCTTTCTTTTCTCTTTCTCCTTTACTCTCTCTTTCAATGTTCTGTCTCTCATTCTCTCTCTTTGTTTACTCTCTCTTCCTGTTCTTCTTTCTTTCTTTCTTTCTTTCTGTCTGTTCGGTCTTCTTTTCTTCTGTCTATATCTCTTAAATCTCTTTCTTTTGTATCTTGCTCTCTCTCTCTCTCTCTCTCTCTCTCTCTCTCGCTCTCTGTCTGCTTTTCTGCCTCTCACTTCCTCTCTTTTTTGTGTGCTCTCTCTCTCTCTCTATCTTACTGTTTCTCTCTCTCTCACTCTTTGTCTCTCTCTCTATCTTACTGTCTCTCTCTCTCTCTCACTCACTCTTCTTTGTCTCTCTCTCTCTCTCTCTCTCTCTCTCTCTCTCTCTGTCTCTCTCCCCTCTCTCTCTGTCTTTCTCATCTTTGATTGTATGGAAATAAGTAGGAAATTGTGTAATGGTACATAAATGTTAGGTTGTGGCTGCATGTTGCTGAGGTGTTTAATCAGCACTCCGCGCTGCAGTCTGGAGCATGCTGGGTGATGGGGAACGGCTTAAAGATGAGAGGAGTAACGCGCTGCTATCTGGACCCGCCGCTGTCGGAGGGAAAAAGCAATTTAGGTCTTACAAAGGCTTAAATGTGACTTACAAAGACTCAAATATGCTAATGTTAAACAATTCTCCTCAGTGGAAAGGCAAACGGGGGCCACGTCTCAGCTCATATACATCATCCAGCCTAGAGCTATATGACCAATGTTTATGTAATGTTTGTTTCAGATATTCTTCCCAATTAAAGTGACAGTTCAGCACAGAATAAAAGTTACCAACATTTTCACAAACGGATTCCATCAGTCAAGACATTTAGTGTCTGAAGTTGGCTTCTTTAGTTGTGTACTGACGCTATAAGGCTATGTGACTAACAAGCAATGAGAGTTACACTAACCAGGTAGCACTACATAACATGTCTGGATAGTGGTGGTCTTAAGATGCTGAGAATGGACCACCACCCAAAGCATATCTGGGCAGCGGTGGTCTTATAGTGCTGAGAATGGACCACCACCCAAATAATATCTGAGCAGTGGTGGGCTTATAGTGCCTAGAATGGGCCACCACCCAAATAATATCTGAGCAGCAGTGGGCTTATAGTGCTGAGAATGGACCACCACTCAAATAATATCTGAGTAGCGGTGGGCTTATAGTACTGAGAATGGACCACCACTCAAATAATATCTGAGCAGTGGTGGGCTTATAGTACTGAGAATGGACCACCACTCAAATAATATCTGAGCAGCAGTGGTCTTATAGTGCTGAGAATGGACCACCACTCAAATAATATCTGAGCAGTGGTGGGCTTATAGTGCTGAGAATGGACCACCACTCAAATAATATCTGAGCAGTGGTGGGCTTATAGTGCTGAGAATTGGCCACCACCCAAATAATATCTGAGCAGCAGTGGGCTTATAGTGCTGAGAATGGACCACCACTCAAATAATATCTGAGCAGCAGTGGGCTTATAGTGCTGAGAATGGACCACCACTCAAATAATATCTGAGTAGCGGTGGGCTTATAGTACTGAGAATGGACCACCACTCAAATAATATCTGAATAGCGGTGGGCTTATAGTACTGAGAATGGCCCACCACTCAAATAATATTTTGGCAGCAGTGGTCTTTTGGTGCTGAGAATGGACCACCACCCAAATCATATCTGTATAGCAGTGGTCTTATAGTGCTGAGAATGCACTACCACCCAAAACAGAACATCTTACATATGTGATGTAAGGTACGAAATGGTATGAAGAGGTACAAATACAAACTTTTCACCTGGAAAAACTTACTTAAGGTTCACAATTAGACCTTAAACCACTGCTGTACCTTTGAGGGAACATTTACATTATTTGTGCCTTGATGAACGAAAAATGTACCAGAGCATTAATTTCTAATAGTGTACTCTTTAACTTACTGCTTAACAGAAGTACATGACTCAGTAGTTTGATTAAGTGACCCTTAGTCCCACAACAGGGAAATTTCACCTCTGCATGTCAACCCATCTATGCAGTGAAGCACCACACACACACACACACACACACACACACACACACACACACACACACACACACACACACTAGAGGGTACTGAGCACAATCTATCCGCAGCGCCCAGGGTGCAGTTGGGGGTTAGATGTCTTGCTCAAGGGCACCTCAGTCACGTACTGCCTGCTCAGTTGATCGAACCAGTGACCTTCCGGTCACAGGGCTGGTTCCCTAACCTCCAAGAGAGCATGCCAACTCGGCACAGGAAGGACCTTGGTCCCCTGGTCAGGGAATTAAACCCAGGCCCATCTTGTTGGGAGGCAACAGTGCCACCCCGTGCAGTTATAACTTAAGTAGTTAAATGTGATTTGAATACAGTGAGTACAATATTCAGTTAAGCATCTTG
This sequence comes from Pygocentrus nattereri, assembly GCF_015220715.1. Taxonomy (NCBI): domain Eukaryota; kingdom Metazoa; phylum Chordata; class Actinopteri; order Characiformes; family Serrasalmidae; genus Pygocentrus; species Pygocentrus nattereri. The sequence continues at coordinate 16,886,263 of NC_051227.1, forward strand.
ATAACTACTTAAAGTTGCGTGGAACCACTTGACATAACATTTTGAAGTGAATTCAGCATGTTTCTGAGTGTGCTACCCCAGACAAACATGGAGGGATAGGCCCTTTTACAAGAAACCAATGCGCAGAAATGCTGGGTAAAACAAATTCCGCTATGTTTTTACGGACTGTTACTGACCTCAGATATACAGGCATTCATATCACTTCAGCTCACCACAGCAAGGTGTGCCACTTCATCTTTGTCATAGTCACCAAGATCATTGTTTTTGCTTCAGACTTGAACACTCGAGTGAGCTGTCCTCGCTCTACTCATCATAATTGTTGCTTTAGCAGAAGCAGCGTTACCCTGGAATGATTACTTACAGCAGAAATAATGCGAAAAGGGCCTGTTGAGGAGAGGGATGGAGCAGGAGCAATGGAGAGAATGAGCAGAAGCTGGGGAAACGGGACAGCTGACCCCTTTAAACGTCATTAAATTTGATGCCTACTACTGATGAAATAATCCTATCCCAACGTTCACTTGGAAACATGCTACACAGAGCCAGCCGATTCACATTTGCTTGACTTTGTGCTTCACGTATTTTATATTAGTTTACACTAAGTACAAAATACACAATACAGAGAATATCAACACAAACAAAACACAGAAGTTAGAGTATAGCTGGATTGCTCAGTGTTTGTCCGTCCTCTCTTGGCATTTCTGTAGTGATGTACACCGACCTGGCATAACATTACGACCACCTCCTTGTTTCTACGCTCATTGTCCAGTTTATCAGCTCCACTTACTGTATAGGAGCACTTTATAGTTCTATAGTTACAGACTGTAGTCCATCTGTTTCTCTGATACTTTGTTACCCCCTTTTACCCTGCTCTTCAGTGGCCAGGACCCCCATGAACCCCACAGAGCAGGTGATGGATCATTCTCAACAGTAACACTGACGTGGTGGTAGTGTGTTAGTGTGTGTTGTGCTGGTACGGGTGGATCAGACACAGCAGTGCTGCTGGAGTTTTTAAACACCTCAGTGTCACTGCTGGACTGAGAATAGTCCACCAACCAAAAATATCCAGCCAGCAGCATCCTGTGACCACTGTGCAGCAGATGAGCTGTGGTCTCTGACTTTACATCTACAAGGTGGACTGACAAGGTAGGAGTGTCTAATAGAGTGGACAGTGAGTGGACACAGCGTTTAAAAACTCCAGCAGAACTGCTGTGTCTGATTCATTTGAACCAACATAACACACACTAGCATACCACCACCACATCAGTGTGACTGCAGTGCTGAAATGATGCACCACCCAAATAGTACCTGCTCTGTGAGGGTCCATGGGGGTCCTGACCACTGAAGAACAGGGTAAAAGGAGGCTAACAAAGTATCAGAGAAACAGATGGACTACAGTCTGTATCTGCATTATACGGCATCAGCAAAACTCTTAGTTTATGGGAGTAATGTTCTTCATCAGAGGAGCTGCGATAGATCACAGTTGCACTTTGCTCTCCTGTCCCATAAACTGGTGAGCAGAATAACAAATTGACACCGTCAGTTTCCATTCACTCAGGGTTCTTCTGCTTCAGCAGTGTTGTATCCAATTTAGTTCCCCCTCAAATTCACATTCCATTTGACAAATCAGGTCTTCAAATCATAGGAAGCAACACCAGGCTGCATGTTTTCACCCAATCCACAATACAAATTCAGCCAAGATAATCTGGCATAACTGAGATTCCATGATAAGTATTGTTTTCAGCTCAAGTAAACAGTGAACAATCTTACTGATAAATACTTTTTGTACCGTTCTTCACTAATTGGGTAAATACAGCTGCTATACGCCTTCCGTAGTTCCACTGTTGCTTCGTGTTGTTACGTGTTCAGTGAATGCCTGCAGCTGTCGACTGGATTTGTCAAAGAGAACGTGAATTTGATGGGGAACTGAATCAGATACAACATTGGTGTTAGCTGTGTTTAATGGCTGTAGTTACAGGCCAGTAATTACAGGAGATCACCGTTGTGAATGCAGTTTTGAGAGGAAACACAGAATCAATCCTGGATTAATAGTTTGTAATAAAAATACATTTTAGGGCAAAACTTTATAACAAAACTATCACAGAACAATGTCTCAGGTATGAAGCAACCCATCCATAACCGCTGGTCACTTAACAGGATGTAGCTTTTAGAGCCTTTAAACATCTGGTTCCTAGTACTATAATGGTCAATAATTCTAACTTGCTAAATTTCTCTATAAAAATAAATATCATCTAAACCACTGAATGCTTGAGTAGTTCCTTTTTAAAGCTCTGCAAATCACTGTTGTCAGAAGAATATCTTGTATTTCCAAAATGGTAACTTTACAGGAGAAGGAAAAAACCTACTTCACTTTTAATGTAAGTCAAAGGAACCAGCAACAGTAATTGATGGAGTTCACATTGGGCGTGAAAGTGCAAAATCTGAACAAAGAGCAAATAAAGTTTCACAATTTTTGATAATTCATTAGCATCCAAATAAATTGCGCTAATAAATCCCACTAAGTGTGTAAAAATACCTCCAGGCATGCAGTTAGCACAAGTCCAATTTGTGCAGTCCCAAACACCACAGAATAGGTTTGATTTCAGCTTTCAGTGACTCTGACATGATTGGCCCCTCCCAGTCATCCATGTGCTTTTGTTTTGGTTTTGGTCCTGTCCAAGTGCTTGTGTTTACCTCCCAGTCCTGTCCATGTGCTTGTGTTTACCTCCCAGTCCTGTCCATGTGCTTGTGTTTACCTCCCAGTCCTGTCCATGTGCTTGTGTTTACCTTCCAGTCCTGTCCATGTGCTTTTGTTTTCATTGAGTTCCTCCCTGTCCTGCCCCCTTGTTTCTTGACTCCACCCTTGATTGTTCTCACCTGTGTTATTCACCTGTGTATTGTTAACCCTCGTTGTTTCCTACTAGTTAAGTCCTGTGTCTTCCCCTGTTAGTTTGCTGGTCTTTGTTTGAAGTGTATGGTATTATTTGCTGTTTGTTCTTCTAGGCTCTGTTTTTTTTTTGTTCTCTGTTGTGTTTAGTATGTGTTTCTGTTTATCATGTCTGTACACCGATCTCTCCGTGTTGGCTCTCTGACCCTGGACTCTCTTGACCCTGATTATGGATTTGCCCTTAATAAATCAAACTTCTCTCAGCGTATGCGTCCACCTCCTCATCGCTCCCCAGCATTACACACTCCAACACCAGCCACTCCACTTTTACTCTCTGACATTAGTTTATCATCTACACTTGTTTCAGCAGAGCAGCAGTCAGAATCAAACCTGTACTGTGCTGTGGCACTGTTTGAGCCTGTAGTCTGTTTGCACACTAATGATGAGTTAGTCAATCAGGCTTCACCACAGAACAGGTTGAACTCTCTAGGGTCCATGAACTCGCCTGAGAATTGTGCCAACAGCTGACCACTTACGTTACTTAGGCTTGAATAACTGAAGAAGCAAATTTCGGACACCAACCCCATCTTGGCTGATTGAGCACATTGAAAAGATATATGTAAATTGGATATTTGGCCGAATTATGGCTTTAACACTTAGCTACAGAGTTCAGTATAACTCAGTATAGTAGAACGAGCTCTTACAGAGTCAGAGTGAATCAGGCTGGACTTTGTTTGAGCATGTTTGGCTCTGTAGGAGTTGATTTAACACCTGTGATTTTTACTGGGCATCAGTGCGCAGCCCACAGAGCTGCTGTCCAAGGTGCTGAACTCAGAGCTGCAGTGAAAGCACACTCCTCACGCTCTCCAGAGGCGGGACTGCCGCGAGCCACCACCGCTGTATTTATAGCTCCTTTTCAAAAAGGTGATATTCTCCATGTTGGTACTGTACCCGATGTAGATCGCAGGGCCGCGGGAGAAGACAGTTATGTCAGACGACAAGATCTATTTCTTTATAAAAGCCTGTGCTTATATGCGCTCCTCCTTTTAGCTATGACAATATCTTTCCTGCTTTCATAATCCTGTTATTGAAGCTGCTGTTTATGGTGGTGGCCCCTGTGGCCCCAGAGCCCGTACGTCGGCTCATAAATGGGAGTGTGTGTGCACGAGCTGAGGGACCGATTTCAGGCTAAGATACAAAGTCCCTGACTACGTAAGATTGATGTGTCTCATAACCTCACGTGTTAGTTGAGCTGCAGTCTTGCTTATTTAACCCTTGTAACCCTTTAAACTCACCGTGAAAATAAAACCATAGTGTAATTTACAAACTACTTAGTGAAAAATTCATATTAGTAATTTAATTATTCAATGCAGTAACTGGATCGTTAATGAATTAATTATTCATTGTAATGACTGGATCATTCAAAGTAGTTACTGAATGACTGATAGCAGTTACTGTAAGATTGAGACTATCTCGTGCTCGGTCTCTCTCTCTCTCTATCTCTCTCTCTCTCTCTCTCTCTCTCTCTCTTTCTCTTTCTATCTTTCTCTCATTTTCTCCTACTCATTCTCTTTGTTCTCTTTTTATTTCTTTCTGTCTGTCTCTCTTCCTCTCTCTCTCTCCTCTCAGCCTCTTTCTGTTCTTCTCTTACTCATTCTCTTTTTTCTCTTTCCTTTGCCCCCCATCTCTTCTTTTCTCCTGCTCGTTCTTTTTTCTCTCTCCTTTGTTTTTTTCTGTCTTTCTCTTTCTCCTCACAGCCTCTTTATTTTCTTCTCTCTTACTCATTGTCTTTCTTCTCTTTCCTTTGCCCCCGATCTCTTATTCACTCCTCCTCGATCTTTTTCTCTCTCCTTTGTTATTTTCTGTCTCTCTCTCTCTCTCTCTCTCTCTCTCTCTCACACACACTCTCTCTCTCTCCCTCTCTCCTCCTCTCTCTCTCCCCATTCTTTTTTTTCTCTTTCCTTTGTCCACCCTCTCTCTCTCTCTCTCTCTTTCTTTCCTGCTTTTTCTCTTCTTTCTCTCTCCTTTGTTGCTTTCTGCCTGTTTCTCTTCTTCTCTCTCTTTCTCTTTCTCTTTTCTTATTCATTCTTTTTTCTCTATACTTTGTCTCCTTTTCTCTCTTTTCCTCTCTCTCTCCCTCTCTCTCCCTCTTCCTTTCTCTTATTCTCTTTAATTCATTACTCTCTCTCTCTCTCTCTCTCTCTCTCTCTCTCTCTCTCTCTCTCTCTCTCTCACCCTTGCATACACTCTCCTTTCTCTCTTTTCTCATATTCCATCTTTATTTTTCCTCTGTTTTTCCAAAGCTCTCTCCACAGATCACGCTGGAACATTCTGGTTTGTAACCTCCGACAGAATTTCATGCATGTGTGTGTGTGTGTGTGTGTTGTTGTCAGTCTTGTTAAAACGCCGGCTGCCCACACACCTCCCACGGCCCATACTGGTGGCTATTTTCCTCCAATGTAGCTCACGTTATGCGCTCATGTTCCTCTGAGCTAAAAGCGAAGGCTGTGCTGAGCGTGATGGAGCTGCAGATATCGTACTGTGAAACCTCATTATCCTCACACACACACACTCATGTCCTGCTGACCAAGGTGCTGCAGAGCCACACACTGACCTCAGTGGCCGGTCAGTAAGTTACATTTACAGATACTCAGATGTAATATTCTTTATAGGCAGACAGTAGAACCTTCAGGAACACCCAAGACCAGCAGCAGAGATCCTAAACCAAAAATGGCCTTTTGTGTGAGAATCATCTCTTGAAGGGCTCATTTCATTAAAGAGTGAGTTTTTTTTACATAAAAGTGTGCTATGCCATAAAACACTCAAGGTTTTAAAACTTGCCATTCACTTCCCTGTGTGTACAGTCAGTATATCGCTGCTGTTTTTGATGTTTTTCAGTTTTTGACACAATTTGATTGTTACCCTTTACATTGTATGTAAATTTCATGAACAATGGACAAAAAGAAACGGCCCAAAATGACATGGAAAAATGTCTGGTTCCATTGAATTACATTAAAAGTAAAGTAGGCTTTTTCCTTCTCCTGTAAAGTTGCCATTTTGGAGGTACAAGGTTTTCTTCCAACAACAGTGATATGCAAAATGGACTATTTTGATTTTGTTGGTTTTGTGATGTCACAAAAAACAGCACACGTACATAAATCCACCTATTAGGTTTTAGCCCCAGCGATTCACACTAAATTTACAAAGAATAATTTAACCATGACTGCTTTTTGAATGAAACAGAATAGAGGACAACTAATAAGAACAGAGCTCATTTGCATACACCAGTCTTAAAGGCACAGCAACAAAGCCACCTGTTCAATTCTAAGAGATAAAGAGAGGTTGGAAACTCTGTTTACTTCTTATACTGACTGCCCTGGGAGTGATGCACTCTGCAGGGATTAAACTTTCAGACAAGCGATTTCCCTCCAGGATTTTCCTTTCCAGTGGGAACACATCTGATTTGTGGTCAAATTGTGGCCAATGGTCAGCTCGCATTCAGAAAGGCCTCCGCGTGATGAGCTACCAGTGATTTGGGTGATAAGAGCTGAAAACTCTCTGCAGGGTGAGAGCCACAAACACACAAAACACGTTCAATTTCAGCTTCCACTCTTAACACCAGTCGCTCAACTTTTACTCTCTCAAATATCCTCGAAACAGGGTTATTTCAGCATCAGCTGGAACTGAGCCTGTGCTGTGGTGGTGTGTGGGTCATTGGCCTGCTAACTGAGCTATCATTAGCTTACCCAAAACACTGCATTCCCAAACACCACAGAACAGATTTGATTTCAGCTTTCAGTCACTCCAACACCAGCCACTCCACTTTTATTATCTCAGACATTAGTTTATCATTCACACTTGTTTCAGCAGAGCAGCAGCCAGAATCAAACCTGTACTGTGCTGTGTGGCACTGTTTGAGCCTGTAGTCTGTTTGCTTAGCTAATGATGAGTTAGTCAATCAGGCTTCAAATCCAAACACCACAGAACAGGTTTAACACTTTAGGGACCACAAACCTGCCTGAATGTCAAATGTAATGTTTATGTAAATCTGTCAAAAAAAAAAAAAGCTATGTTGGGCTCGGTCCCTTAGTTCCAGTGAAAGTAACTTCAGCACCAAGAGATTTAGGACAATTTCTTGCTCCCCACTTTGTGGGAACACTTTGGTTGCACACCAGTGCACAAAGCAGGTCCATAAAGACATGGATGAGTGGGTTTGGTGTGGAAGAACTTGACTGGCCTGCACAGAGTCCTGACCTCAACCTGATAGAACACCTTTGGGATGAATTAGAGCGGAGACTGTGAGCCAGGCCTTCTCGTCCAACATCAGTGTCTGACCTAACAATTGCGCTTCTGGAAGAAATTCCCATAAACACACTCATAACCCTTGTAGAAAGCCTTCCCAGAAGAGTTGAAGCTGTTATAGCTGCAAAGGGTAGAATGACATCATATTAAACCCTATGGACTAAGAATGGGATCACACTCAAGTCCTAGAATTTCTCAGAGATCAAATCACACAAATAATTCTAAACTCACTGGACCTGTTTGTGTTTTTATGCATACTAAAGCAAAAACTGGGGATGAATACAGTGAGATACAGTGAGAGCTGGAGAAATACTTCACTACAAACTGGATGCTGAGCTGAAATTGTAAAGTGTGTGGCTTCGATGTCTGGATCCAACATTATAAACCTGATATCGGCTCTTACCTGTGTTCAGGCGGTGTTCGTGCACATATCTTTGCCTTTTTCTCTTCTAGCTCTCTGATTGGCTGTTGTTTGAATCACTTGTTGAGGAAATCTCTGGCCGTGAACATTTTAAGTATATTAGGAGGTCTCTGATCAGGGAGGTCACTTCAGAGCTCGATCGGAGGGATAAGACAGTTATGTCTTAAGGGATAAGTCGCTTCCGATCTAGCTCCCGACCTGGAAAATCACTTCAGATAGTGAAAATTTGTGTTAAAATCAGGAAACAAATCATGTAGTATGGGCTCAGCCTTAGGGAACATTCAAATGTCTTTTCAAGCTCTCTTTAGTGTGTTTCTTTTCATTGTCCTCTATAAAGTAGCACACACTGCCCCTATAGAGAGTTCCACTGGCTTGTGCAACACAATTGTGCAGTTTAATCTGTAGAAAACCATCAACTTTTCATGTGTTAACTTGCTCCCTTAAGAAGCTCATCCTGCTTGTAACCTGTAATCCTGCAAACATAAATTAAGCAGAAATAGAAAAATAGAGATCAGATTAATAGAGTAAACGATGAGAGAGTAGGATAAAAGTGTATCTGTTTGTGTATGTACATAGCATATAAGACAGATACTGTAGTAGCTACTGAATAATAAACCCTAATATTAATAGCTGAATAATTAACTACATAACTTCCACAGACATTTCAAAGTACGGCATAATTCATGTCACTCACATAGTAGTTACATAGTTATTATTAGATAATAAGGCTTAAAATGTAATAACTGAATAGTACCCCTATGCAAGTATTCTTTTTCTACAGTATACTAAATATTATTGGTGCTTTTTCTCTTCTTTATTTTAATATTGGATCTATATACTAGATTTTACCAGAATCTAATATAAATATTCTAATACACCGTATCATTGTATAACATGCCTATGTTGAGTAACAGACATTAAGGAGTCAAGCTGCTTTTTAAAAAGCCCACTGTTTTCTTTTTCTTTCTTTGCTTGCAGACAAAAAAATGAAGATGTGTTTTTATGGACGCAACCAGCGCGCTGCTGTTCAGAGGAAAACAGAAAAAGGGCCCGGAGCGGCTAACTCCAGCAGCTGCCGGAGCAGCCCGGAGCGGAGCGCTCGTTCGACAGAGGCGCATCGCATTTCCATTTGGCACGTCTGAGCCTCGCCTCTGAGTTATGACAGCCTGCTCCGCTCTCAGGATGCGCACCATTCAAATCTCATTCATTATGAATGCCAGTGATTGGGCGCGCTGCCACCGTGCAGGCCGGCCATAACCACACCACACACAGACACTGTCTCCGCATGAAACATACTCTACTCTGCTCTGGATGCTGCACCCCAGTATCACTGTGTTCTCTCTGAGAGAACAGTGGGTGAGAAGTGTTTTGTCTTTTTGTTTTGTTGTTGTTAAGAACAGTGCCACATTTGCTTATGGGCGTCTTAAATCTCACTCACACGTACACACAGGAGGACTCGTTCCTTCTGCTTGCAGGAAAGTCATGCCAGCAATTACTGGAGTGCTGGAGCGCCATGAAAAAGGTATGTGCAGTCCTGTACAAAAGTCAGAGACCATCTTTCATATATTTCATTTCCAGACCAAAAAAAGCCATTAAGGACTGAAAAATGTAGAAAACACAATTAGCAGAAGCCTCACAGCTACATTTTTCAGTGTTTAGTGTTCACTCTGTGCCTGTATTACAGCATCCATTTTTTTCTGGAGACTCACTTTCAGTTTTTCAGGGATAATTTCTGAAACAAATTCCCTCTCGAGCTGGGCCGATGCTAGACTGCTTTTAAAATCCCTGCAGATTCTGGAGAACAGAAAACAGAGAGTGCAACACATTCAACATCCATCTTTAGCAGAACGTTCTTTTATTTTGCTGAGAGGTTGCTTGCACGACAGTGAGGAAAAAGAAGCTACGATAAACGGAATGAGTTTTGGCTGCAAAAAGCAAGCAATTTACACACAACACAAAGACCAACATGCATTTTTAAATTATGTGGATATAAGGTTATGTTCCTATACATATACAACCCCAATTCCAGTGAAGTTGGGACGTTGTGTAAAACATAAATAAAAACAGAATACAATGATTTGCAAATCCTTTTCAACCTATATTCAATTGAATACACTACAAAGACAAGATATTTAATGTTCAAATGGATAAACTTTATTGTTTTTTGCAAATATTCACTCATTTTGAATTTGATGCCTGCAACATGTTCCAAAGAAGTTGGGACAGGGGCAACAAAGGACTGAGAAACTTGAGGAATGCTCAAAAAACACCTGTTTGGAACATACCACAGGTGAACAGGTTAATTGGAGACAGGTGAGTGTCATGATTGGGTATAAAGGGAGCATCCCTGAAAGGCTCAGTCGTTCACAAGCAAGGATGGGGCGAGGTTCACCACTTTGTGAACAACTGCGTGAGCAAATAGTCCAACAGTTTAAGAACAACGTTTCTCAACATCCAGTTGCAAGGAATTTAGGGATTTCATCAGCTACAGTCCATAATATCATCAAAAGATTCAGAGAATCTGGAGAAATCTCTGCAAGTAAGCAGCAAGGCAGAAAACCAATATTGAATTCCCGTGACCTTCGATCCCTCAGGCAGCCCTGCATTAAAAACTGTTATCATTCTGTAATGGATATTATCACATGGGCTCAGGAACACTTCAGAAAACCACTGTCAGTGAACACAGTTCGTCGCTCCATCTACAAATGCAAGTTAAAACTCTGCCATGCAAAGTGAAAGCCACATATCAACAACACCCAGAAACGCTGCCGGCTTCTCTGGGCCCGAGCTCATCTAAGATGGACTGACGCAAAGTGGAAAAGTGTCCTGTGGTCTGATGAGTCCACATGTCAAATTGGTTTTGGAAATCATGGACGTCGTGTCCTCCGGGCCAAAGAGGAAAAGCACTGTCCAGATTGTTATCAGCACAAAGTTCAAAAGCCAGCATCTCTGATGGTATGGGGGTGTGTTAGTGCCCATGGCATGGGTAACTTGCACATCTGTGAAGGCACCATTAATGCTGAAAGGTACATACAGGTTTTGGAGCAACATATGCTGCCATCCAAGCAACGTCTTTTTCAGGGACATCCCTGAATTATTTCAGCAAGACGATGCCAAGCCACGTTCTGCACGTGTTACAACAGCGTGGCTTCGTAGTAAAAGAGTGCAGGTACTAGACTGGCCTGCATGTAGTCCAGACCTGTCTCCCATTGAAAATGTGTGGCACATTATGAAGTGCAAAATATGACAACGGAGACCCCGGACTGCTGAGCAACTGAAGTTGTACATCAAGTAAGAATGGGAAAGAATTTCACCTACAAAGCTTCAACAATTAGTGTCCTCAGTTCCCAAACACTTATTGAGTGTTGTTAAAAGGAAAGGTGATGTAACACAGTGGTAAACATGCCCCTGTCCCAACTTCTTTGGAACGTGTTGCAGGCATCAAATTAAAAATGAGTGAATATTTGCAAAAAAAAACAATAAAGTTTATCTGTTTGAACATTAAATATCTTGTCTTTGTAGTGTATTAAATTGAATATAGGTTGAAAAGGATTTGCAAATCATCGTATTCTGTTTTATTTATGTTTTACACAACATCCCGACTTCATTGGAATTAGGGTTGTACATATATATATATATATATATATTTCTTTTTTTAAGTAATTTTGGGTAATTTCTATTGGATTATTATATATATAAAATAAATGGTGATTTTCTGGATGTTAGTGTGTTTGTTTAACCATTTTCAAGCCTCTCCTCGAGGAAGCCCAGTATTACAGTATTCTATGTAGTTAAACAGCAGCTCCTGGTTTGACCAATCAGTGCTTCAGTAAATTGAGCTCATGATGTAATTAATGATATTAACAAGTCTCTGTGGCGGCTGTGAAGGTGTCAAGGAAAAATATGGACCCAAGAAATTCTTGTTACGTTGTATTGTTTTTATGTTTATTTGAACTATAAATATGACTTTATTCCTATGTATATTGTGATAAACTCACTGCCGAGGTAAATTGTTAAAAAAATATTCAGATGCCTAAAACTTTCACACAGTCCTATATATAGTCCTATATATATATATGCATGTGTGTATATATGGGAAGCGTGATGAGCGAGGAGAGAGGGAGGCTGAGAAGACGCATTTACATTTACATTTACAGCATTTACATTTACAGCTCAATTCAGAAGTGCTTTGTCAATCTAGAGAAAGTATCTTTGCTAGTTACTAATAGCTTAGAGAAAAAGACACTCCTGAGCTCAGATACTGCTAGAAACAAAAGTCACTGTACATACAGAGAGAAAAAGGAACAGAGTTGAACACAGAACTCTGTGCCATTCAATGCAATACAATAACAATAAGATACAATATAATAAATTACAATACACAGTGCAGTACAATAAAATAAGTGCAGCTTATAATTCAGTGCTCATTTAAGTGCTGTGTAAAGAGATGAGTCTTCAGTCTACGTTTGAAGACAGCAAGAGACTCTGCTGTTCGGACAGCCAGTGGGAGTTCATTCCACCACTTGGGTGCCAGTACAGAGAACATTCTCGACGCTTGTCTTCCGTGCACCTTGAAGGATGGCGGGTCAAGCCGAGCTGTACTCGAAGCTCGAAGGGCTCGTGGTTCAGTTCGAGATTTCACCATTGCCATCAAGTAGGGAGGGGCTGGTCCATTTTTGGCTTTGTAGGCAAGCATTAGGGTTTTAAGTCTGATGCGTCCAGCTACAGGAAGCCAGTGAAGGGAGCACAGCAGCGGGGTGACTTGGCTGAACTTGGGCAGATTGAAGACGAGTTGTGCTGCCGCAGACGCCAAAGAAGTGAAACAGTGACATGAAAGTGCTGTCTTTCAGCTAACATGTTCAGACACAACAACGTTTTCCTCCCTAGCCACATCGGAAAGGGCTCGTTTTGGGACCCGTGATCACCATGCGGCAGAAAGAGAGTGAAACACAGACTCTGTGTTCTGTGGTCACTGCTGGACAAATATTTATATTCAGTCCAGCCTGGCTGGCGCAGTATTACTTTTACTTAAAGTTATCCATTCATCATGTTTCTCTTTTTCTACTGTAACTGACTGAATCTGCTCCCTGAGTAGTTGGTGAGCGTGAACGTCCATACTGGTCAGTAAATTGGATGAGCATGTGCAATCAGGGCTTTTAATCTGAACACTTTTCCCTGTACCAAAGCCCTGCAACATGTTAAACATAAGAGTTTGTTTACTTGTGCTACTCACGTGTCTGTAACAGTTTGTTTTATGGTACAGTAAGTAAATAGTATTTAATTAGTAAATATTGCTGTTATCGGAAGAAAACCTTGTATCTCCAAAACAGTAACTTTACAATAGAAGGTTAAAACCTACTTTACTTTTAATGTAAGTCAATGGAACCAGAATTCTTTCCAAGTCATTTTGGGTCATTTCTTTTAGTCCATTTATCATGAAATTTACAAGGGCAACATATACTTTCATATTATGTCAAAAACTGGAAAATATAAAAAATGGAGATACAAGATTTTCTTCTGACAACAGCAATATGTAAACTTACAAGTAATACTTGGTGTGTACTTTGCAAGTTCAGTAAGTGAGTACAGAGTAAGTAATGTGAGAAATACCAGGTATATGTAAGTTGCAAAATTCCTGTGAGTACTGCAAACTGCTTATGTATAAGTATATAATATATATATGTAATAGAAAAATACAGAAGAACCAATTTTTCACCATTACAGTAATTTGTTCCATATTAAATGATAAGTTTACAAGTAAGTTGTCTGTTTATCAATTACACATCAACTATCTTCCTCTTATATGCAGAGATTAACCAGACATACTACCAGATACATACTGTTAGGTTTTCTGTAATATGATGGAAACAAGGCTTTAAAATAAAGTATAACTTATAATTACAGCAACAACCAGTCTTCTTGTCTTTGTGATATGCAGGGGATAACCACGGTTAAATATACAAATTAATATAGAATGAATGAATTAACCCATTAACATTTAAGGCTTAATATATATAGCTTATTACTCAGTACCCACAGGGACTCCACTGCAAACTAACTGTTATTTTTAGGTTATAGAAATGTGTAATAAAACTTTAGGCCTGTTGGTGGGCCCATGACTTAGTAAGGGGTTAATGTACTGGAGAACAAGTGATCTACCACAAGGCTTTCCACAAGGTTTAGGAGTGTGTTTATTTTTGACCATTCTTCCAGAAGCACACTTGTGAGGTCAGACACTGATGTTGGACGAGGAGGCCTGGGTCGCAGTCTCTGCTCTAAATCATCGCAAAGGTGTTCTGTCAGGTTGAAGTCAGGACTCACAGTCAAGTTCTTCCATACCAAACTCACTCATCCATGTCTTTATGGACCTTCTTTGTCCGCTGGTGCGCAGTCATGTTGGAACAGGAAGGGGCCGTCCCCAAACTGTTCCCACAAAGTTGGGAACATGAAATTGTTCAAAATCTCTTGGTGCTGAAGCTTTAAGAGTTCCTTTCACTGGAGCTAAGAGGCTGAGCCCAACTCCTGAAAAACAACCCCACACCATAATCCCCCCTCCACCAAACTTTACACTTGGCACAATGCAGTCAGAGAAGTATCGTTCTCCTGGCAACCACCAAACCCAGACTCATCCATTAGATTGCCAGACAGAGAAGCGTGATTCGTCACTCCAGAGAACACGTCTCCACTGCTCTAGAGTCCAGTGGCGGCACTTTACACCACAACATTCCACGCTTTTCATCACGTTTGGTGATATAAGTCTTAGATGTAGTTGCTTGGCAATGGAAACCCATTCCATGAAGCTCTCTACGCTGTTCTTTAGTTAATTTAAGGCCTCATGAAGTTTGGAGGTCTGTAGTGATTGACTCTGCAGAAAGTTGGCAACCTCTGCACACTATGCGCCTCAGCATCCGCTTACGCCGCTCTGTCATTTTACTTGGCCAACCACTTTGTGGCTGAGTTGCTGTCATTCCCAATCACTTCCACTTTGTTATAATACAACTGACTGTTGATTGTGGAATATTTAGTAGTGAGGAAATTTCACGACTGGACTTGTTCCACAGGTGGAGCTCCTGAGAGTGACCCATTCTTTCACTAATGTCTGTAGAAGCAGTCTGCAGGCCTAGGGGCTTGGGTTTATACACATGTGGCCATGGAAGTGATTGGAACACCTGAATTCAGTGATTTGGATGGCTGAGTGAATACTTTTAGAAACATAGTGCATGTACTCTTTGCCAAAGTCAATTCTGTGTAAGTACTTCATTGCATACCAGACATAATTTGCTCAGCAATGCATGATTTTGATTATGAATGCTCTGCAAATTCTCTGCAAATTCCACAAACAATCATTCAAATAATGTAAACATGATGGACAAATGCTGCCTTTAAGTCATCCTCAGAAGTTCTGACTTGATTTATGTTCAGTTGGTTTTGGTTGGAAATAAGACATGCTGGAAATAAGGTTTACCTTAGCTATTCTGTTATTAAAGTGAGCCTACATGAAGAGCAGAGGATGCGTATAGATTATCTTTTTATCCAGTTTGAAGCAGCACAGAACATGTGTTTACATTAGTATTGTCATGTGTTGATGATTTTATCCTGCACTGTTAATGTGTGGCTGCTAAATAACTGAAATATGGTTTATCAGTGGCTAATACTGCTTTTTCGTTAACATGCTTTATTGAAGTCTTATTGAAGTATCCAAGTTTCAACTGTGTATTGTGGTGGGATTCATTTGTGCTCATCTTGTAAATACGATAATTTGAACATCACTATAAGGCAGCGAAAGACACGTTTGTGTAGTTTTTAAAAAACATTTAGTTTTTACTTTTTTCATGAACATATTTTAACATCTTTTTAAACAAACATCTTTTTGTTCCTGCACCCTTAAGACTAATATATGCAAATGAGCTCTGTTCTGATCGACTGTGCTTCATTTAAAGAGCAACGAGACAGAAACGCTCTTTATAACTTCAGTGTGAAAGGTGAACAGCCTGTATGCAAATGCATGGGTTTCATGACATCACAGAAACAATTCAAAATGGGCTGTTCTTGCAGATTAATATCCATATATGGACTATGTGGACTGTGGAGTAAACAATACTTAATAATAAAAACTTAATGATATAAATAATACTTGATATAATGAAATATTAACAGTGTTAATATGTTTACAGACTACATTAATCTCTTTTATTTAGGAAAATGTGGTTATCAGTGATTTGGGCCATTTATATTACTAGGAGGTTTAAGTTGGGGTCGGAAAGGCCAAATGTTAAGAAGAGCTATTTTGTCCTTTCAACAAAAATCAACCACCTTGGGAGCCACAAATTTTCATATCCATTTTACTATCTTGTTTGTAACTATGTGTCCATATGTGCTAAAACACTCATATAGGATAAAAACTATAAATGAAAACACAGACTTGCTTTGCTCTGCTTTAAGCTTTAGTTCAGCTATAGCCATTTTTCTCACATCTCCAGCAGGAAACTTTTCTGCAGAATTTCTTGTAAAATGTCTCTCAACATTTTTTCTGAGGCTGATGTCAGTGTCCTATTCTTCAGCTTCTTGTTCAAATTTTTCCCATCTGAGGCACAGGAATGTAACTGCTGTGCCATGTAAGGTGGAATGGAAATTTTTGCGAAGCTGGTGAACAAGAAACTGACTTGAGCTTCACAATTTTTTTGTGTTTTACAGTTTCTCATTGCAGATGAATCAGGAAACCAGCTGGAATGAAAATAAATGCATTCGTCACTGTCAGGCCCCTCCCAGGCCTGTCCATGTGCTCGTGTTATGTTTACTTCCCAGTCCTGTCCATGTGCTTTGTTTTGGTTTTCAGTCCTGCCCTCTTGTTTTGTGTCTCCACCTCTGATTGTCTCCACCTGTGTTTCCACCTGTCCCTCGTTTACCCTCATGTATTTAAGCTCTATGTTTTCCCCTGTCTGGTTGCTGGTCTTTGTTTGATGTGTTGGATGTTTTGCTTGTTCTGTTCGAAGTGTTTTGTTAAGTATTTGTATTTCTGTGTTCTTTGTCATATCTGTCCCTCCTCCTCTCCATCTTGGTAATATGAAACTGGACTGTCATGACCATGCCCCTGGATTTTCCCTCAATAAAAGTCGCTTATTTCAGCATGTGCGTCTGCCTCCTTGCTCCCTGTTAGTCACAAAATTATTGGCCCTACTAGCTAGGTGAGACTGTCTTCATTGCTATGTGACCATAGGCTTAAAGGGTGAATTAGTCATTCTACAGTAACTCCAGCGTTTAAGACCATTTATTGTTAATCTGTGTTGAATGTTCAGCAGAGCTTTATTTTACTGTAAAGGAGGATTTTTATTTCTACATAAACATCTAATTCTGCTGTGGAGCCACAACAGGGCAGTAAAAGAGACACACTCTGGCATGTTGCCAACCCCTGGTTTAAGTGCTGACAATACAACAGGAGGGCTGGCTATATTACAGATGAAGCACTCTCACTAATGTTTACAAGTGTGATATGTTTACTTTCCTCCGAATAAACCTGGTAAGGCTTTATTATGACAAAGACCACATCACTATAGTTATTAAAACTTTATGAATCTCCAAACTTTTGATAGACAGTGCATTGCACCACAGCCTGCATCATGAACCTTGTAGCCTCTGTTGTAGCTCTGGTGATGTCCACAGTATTGGTGACGTTGGGGGTCAGTTTGGCAATGAATGTAATCCTGACGGTGTTTCAGACCCAGCGGCAGATGTTCCGCACCAGCTCAGGGTCCTACAGAGCACAAGGTTCAAGAACAGCTGGAGGTGAAAAGAGAGAAAACAATAACACCAAACCTCTAAACTACATGTGCCAGGACTAAACTTTCTGCTGCTGAGGGTCTGGAACAGGTTAATCCAGAAAAACGTGCCTTTTTCACATGGACTTCAGCCATATATAGATAATGCTACCGAACTGGTTCAAAGTCAGAGCTGAAAATGCATTTCGGATTTTTAACCCCTTAAAATCTCAAGCTTTTTTACATATTAAGGCTTATTATTCAGTAACTACAGGGACAAACTTTGGCCATTTAAGAGGTTAATTGGCTTGGATTTTAGACTAAGCTGCTTTTGCTCTGAATACCTTAATTATGTTTATTTTAGTAAAACAAACAATTGAACATTCCAAAAAAAAAAACAAAACAAAACAATCATAACACGTTTTAAACACAGTACACTTTTAGCTAAAAACTAGCCAGTAGATAACTAGCAAAGACAGCTTTGAATAGCTTCACACATACAGTTCATTAAAAAAACAAAAAAGTTTGCTTATTTATTAATTACAGAAAATATACAATTAATTTTATTGAGTTATTCTGTAGCTACTCTAAATTATTTATTACTTGCTGCAAGTTTTTTTACAACCATGAAATATTCTGTATAAATACAAATTATTCAGTGAGTACTATGAGTAACTCAACTACAACTACAACTTCATCAGATCCCTCATGACATAAAGTCCTAATAGTAGATTAAGAGAGCCAAATTAAACAATTGAGAAAAAAATAAGAGACTTTGTCATTTGAAAAATGACCCAAAATTACAGATCAGTGAGAGACACCTTTGCATTCAGTATCTGGTGTGACAGGCTTGTGCAGCAATAACTGCAACTAAACATTTTTGGTAACTGTTGATTAGTCCTGCACATCGGCTTGGTGGAGTTTTGGCCCCTCTACAAAACAGCCTCAACTCTGTGTTGGTGGGTTTCCTCCTATGAACTGCTGTTTCAGGTCCTTCTACAACATTTCTTTGACTTGGCTATTCCACAGCATTAACTGTATTCTTCTTTAACCTTCTTTGGTAGAAGGAATGATGTGCTTAGGGTCATTGTCTTACTGCATGACCCACGTTCTCTTGAGTTTCAGCTCCCAGACAGATGTTCTGACTTTTTCCTTTAGAATTTGCTGGCATAATTCAGTTCCTTGTTCCATCAATGATGGCAAGCAGTCCTGGCCCAGATGCAGTAAAACAGGCCCAAGCCATAATACTACCACCACCATGTTTCACAGATGGGACACGGTTTCTATGGTGCAATGCAGTGTTTTCCTTTCTCTAAGTGTAATGCTTCTCATTTAGACTAAAAAGACATGTTTTGGTCTCATCTGTCCACAAAACAAGGTTTAACAGCCTTCTGACTTGTCAAAGTGATCCTTATTCAATATCTACTATCAATTATTTTATTACTGCTAGGAAACTTATGCAGTTTTGAAAGTGAAATATTAAAGTGTTAGCCCACAGATTCAAGTGTTTATTGAGTAGAGTAACTTCTGGGAACAGAAGCTGAATAAAACCTCCTACATAAATGTAGCACTGAAAAAGTTACAGAGGTTTGCATGGTCACGTGTGGATGGACTGTTTGAACTCCACTCCTCCACAGCACTCTCATTGCTATTTAGAGTGTACCGAATTACGTTTTCAGCTATAAAGGTAAGTTGCCTGTGACAACCATTAAGACGCCCACCACAAGGCTTATGTTAGTTTAAGGCTAATTCTAATAGCGCAGTAATTTTATTAACCTGTTAATGCTAGGTAGCTATTTCTGTGTCTTAATCTTTCCTCCTCTTCCAATAACATGATTTCTCAATGCTGCTGACAGGTAAAGAACATTAAGCTGAAACCTCTTCTTCTAATATATTTGCTTAGAAACTGTCTGACCATAAAGGCAGCTTCTTTTATAGAGCGGTCACTTTTGGGGTAGTTAATCGAAAAAAGTAATTAAGTAGTAATTACAAATGATGAATAATGTCCCACAAACTGTAATTACTTATCGCTTCCTGGGAAAAATAACCTCACTACTCATTAATTTGTTTTTAAGTTACTCTATAAAACACACACATCTATATTCATTTAGCCTTTGTTTAACCAGGCAAGTCTTTAAGAACGCCTTCTTTTTTACAATGGTGTACTTTACTGAAGTTTTTCCATTCTGGGCGACTTTTCACTTTCACTCCACTACATTTCAGAGTCTAATATCCGACTTTTTCCTCCACTACATTTTGAGAAATCTGCCATTCCTTTTGGTTTCTGTGTGTATAAAAACGTAACGTCAAAACGAAAGAAGCACAAATCAAGAGCACCAATCAGGGCACAGCGGTCACTTTGTTTAGAGCTGGTTTTGACCTGTTGGTCATACCGACCCAGTGCAGCACACGGTTCAACGTCAGCGCAGCAGCGTAAAATTTTGGGAGAGTCTGTTCAACATAAATGATGAACTAACCTAAGTTTGTGTAAATAGAGCACAATATAGAAATATGTCCACATATGCAGTCGTGACTGATGCGGCTTTTTTCTGAATTTCTACAAACACCATTTCATTTTATAGTAAATTAGTCTGGGCTGGTTTATGTTTATGAACAGAGACCTACAGATCAACATAGTAAAGGAGCTCATCTGTGATCCTGAGTTTAAAGCCAGTTTTTATTAAACTTAAACTTGGAACTAAGTTGTAAATAAATCTTAAACTGAAACTTTGCTTGTGTGTAAAAGTGATTTCAGAGCCACTCAGTTCTCCCTGATGGAAACTGTTTACCTTCAGTGTTTTGTGCTTATGATCATTTTAATAGACGTCAGCGTCACTAATTAAAGACGTTCTATTAAAAGACTGGTATGAAAAAAAAAGTGCTGCATGAAGTTTATTTGATTCCAGTGTGTGCATCATTTCTATGTGAATAAATAATACTGTATCAACACAGTGATTACCAAAACTAAATAAGCTGAATTCAATAATAGTGTTGATGTATTTGTGGAAATTACGTACACATTTGAGTCGACGAAATCCAGGGTGTATTTTTTATCATTGCATCAGTCACTGATGTCAGAGTAGATCCAGAGTGTTTGTGTTAGAACACCTGAGTGTGTTCTGAGTGTTGTCAGGTGTGTGACAGTGTGTGTTCTGTGTAAGAGGTGCAGATGGAGACATGGCCACAAACACAGTGTCGGGGATGATGAGGCTGAGAGGAGACACCACACCCTGGCCCAGCAGCAGCAAGAGCAAGAAGACCACCTACAGAGGAGCTTGTGTGCTTTTTAGAGTCTGTGTATACAGCACTGTGCAAAGGTCAGAGACTGACCTTTATTTACTTTATTTCCAGTACAAACAGCCTTTAAAAACAAGTTATTCATTTTCAGGAAATCTAAAGAGATTAGGTTTAAGGTCTAATTGCACAAGAAAGGAGAAAGTCAAAGGAAAATAAGTGAGTCTCCAAAACTGGAGAGAAACTGTACAGAATATGTTCCTCCTAACAACCACCTGGAAGACCTGATAGACACCAACACTGTACCCAGCAGATAAACAGCACTCAAAGCTTTCATCTCTGAGAGAAACAGTGAGAGAAACTGCTAGGGAGCACCTCTTGCCAGAGTGTATACCCAGATGTGACTGAAGGAGCTGTGTAGGGGAGCACAAACAACAACAAACTATATCTCAAGCTTTTTTGTGCTGGAAAATGGTTTGAGAATTTATTTTAGCCAACATTGTTTTGAATATTATAATTATAATGATTTGCTGGCTTCAGATCATCACAAAGCATAGATACACCTTGTATGCACGTGTATGTCCATAATTTTGTAGTGTGTGTGTCTGTGTGCTTGTGTATGCATGTGTGTGTATTTCTGTGTGTGTGTATGCGTGTGTGTGTGTGCGTGTGTATGCGTGTGTGTGTCTATGCAAGTGTATGTGTGTCTGTGAGTGTGCGTGTGTGTGCATGTGTGTGCATGTGTGTGTATGTGTGTGCGTGTGTATGCATGTGTGTATATCTGTGTGTGTGTGTGTGCGTGTGTATGCATGTGTGTATATCTGTGTGTGTGTGTTTGTGTGCGTGTGTATGCATGTGTGTGTCTATACAAGTGTATGTGTGTCTGTGAGTGTGCATGTGTGTGCATGTGTGTGAGTGTGCGTGTGTGTGTGCGTGTGTATGCATGTGTGTGTGTGTGTGTGTGTGTGTGTGTGTGTGTGTGGGTGGTGCGTATGCAGGCTTCTGTTTGTGTGTGTAGTGTTATCTGTCAGGCTGCTCTCTCTGATGTCCAGACTTGCTCTGGTCAGGTCGTGCTGCACAGACAGATGGACCCAAGCAGGTGTGAAAACACTGGGCACACAGGCACTCTGCTTCCTGCTCTAGCGCGGCTGCTTCAATGTGCTTATGTAGCATTATTATTACTTTACTTTACACTTAAAACTTTACCATTCATACCGTCCTACAGTGTACCCTTCAATTCATACGGTTCCTGAACATTCTCCCCTATTCACACTGTTCTAGAATGTTTCCTCCATCCACACTGTTCCCGAATGTCCTCTACCATTCATACTGTTCTAGAATGTTTTCCCTGTTCATACTGTTCAAGAATGTCCTAGTCATTCATACTGCTCTGGATTATCCTACCATTCCACACTGCTCTAGAATGTCCTCCACCCTTCACACTGTTCTAGAGTGTTTCCCTGCTCACGCTGCTCTAGAATATCCTAGCCATTCATTATGCTCTGGATTATCCTACCATTCCACACTGCTCTAGAATGTCCTCCACCCTTCACACTGTTCTAGAGTGTTTCCCTGCTCACGCTGCTCTAGAATATCCTAGCCATTCATACTGCTCTGGATTATCCTACCATTCCACACTGCTCTAGAATGTCCTCCACCCTTCACACTGTTCTAGAGTGTTTCCCTGCTCACGCTGCTCTAGAATATCCTAGCCATTCATACTGCTCTGGATTATCCTACTATTCCACACTGCTCTAGAATGTCCTCCACCCTTCACACTGTTCTAGAGTGTTTCCCTGCTCACGCTGCTCT
This sequence comes from Pygocentrus nattereri, assembly GCF_015220715.1. Lineage (NCBI taxonomy): Eukaryota > Metazoa > Chordata > Actinopteri > Characiformes > Serrasalmidae > Pygocentrus > Pygocentrus nattereri. Next base: position 16,908,671 of record NC_051227.1, read on the forward strand.
AGAATATCCTAGCCATTCATACTGCTCTGGATTATCCTACCATTCCACACTGCTCTAGAATGTCCTCCACCCTTCACACTGTTCTAGAGTGTTTCCCTGCTCACACTGCTCTAGAATGTCGTAGCCATTCATACTGCTCTGGATTATCCTACTATTCCACACTGCCCTAGAATGTCCTCTACCCATCCACACTGTTCTAGAATGTTCTCTCCCTCTGACAATGGTCTAGAATGCCCTCTACCACTGACACTGTTCTAAAATGTCCTGTATGATTCACACTTTCCTTTGAGTCCTCTTTACTATTCACAGTGTTCTAGAATATTTGTCCTGTTCATGCTGTTCTAGAATGTCCTACACCACACTACTCTTTACCATTCAGTGTTCAAGAATGTTTCCCCCATTTGACAGAGTCTTACAGTGCCCCATACCATTCATAATGTTCTAGAATATTTGTCCTGTCAATACTGTTCAAGAATGCATTACCCATTCATACTGTTCTGGATTGTCCTGCTAATCCACACTGTTCTAGAAAGTTCTTCCCCATTTTCATTGGTTCATTTGGTTTATCAGTTGTTTTTTTTCTTCACACTGCTTTTTTTAATGCTGGGTGTTTCCCTGTTGCTAAGCGACAACAGTGCTGTAATTGTCAATCATCTGTCCTAGCTAGCGATCGTTTCAGTATGTGCAGGTGTAAAGTTCTGTCACTCGCCCTTTTGGAACATGATCATAATTTATCAATAACTAGCAAATGTGGGGCTGATAGTAAAAACAAGCTAAACTAAAAATCTAAATCTAAAACTCAAAATCCTGCTGTTTGTTTATATTTTGCGAATTTTGATCTTCCTTTTAATCTTATTGATCAGATCGCAAAAAAATGCTCATAATTATATTATAGCTTATAGCTTCTCGATCTTTTCGAGTCATACATTTTCAGGGCATCTAGAACCCGGCACACAGAAAAGATTAAAAATAATGTGCCTTTGAAAACAATAGAAAAAGCACCTCAGTCCACAATAAAAGCATCAGGTGTGAACCCCTTCACTCATCCACGACCTGAGCTGCCACAGCACCTGCAGATCCAAACAGAGAGTCAGAAACCCAGCTGGCATTAAAAATTAATACCCACACTATTGAGCCTGTATTTTATGCAAGCAAAACTGACTGGCTGTCATATTTTGTTTGGTTTTAAATCCATTCTCTCACTCCACTGCTGTCCCAAAGGAGGGGCCTGCAGCAGTGTTGACCACCAATTCAGGCTTAAAAGTCCAGAAGGACCTTTATTTCATCCCTGCCCTCCCCTGTCCTGCTCTTAAGAGTTAGTGATGGTCAGTCAGTATTAAGCCTCTGTCAGTGACCTGCCCAGGGACAGATAAAACAGAAAAATAAATGTCTCTCTCATCTTTTTGGTCTAGACTTGTGTTGATTCTCTAAAGCTTACACTAATTTACTTTTATATTGTGTCACACTGGGTCAGGGTTAAAGCCTCAGTGCTTTGATTTATGTCCAAAAGCCTGAAGATGTGTATCAAAGAGGAAAAATGAGTGTCTATGTGATGCCTGTGTGCTTAATGTGGGCAAATGAAAGGGGTCATTTAGGGACAAAAAGATATTTGCAACCAGGTAGGTCCCGATTTGATTTGATAACTCCTGTGTACTACTTTTTAAGGTCCACTTTTAATATCTGTGAGGGGTTTATGCACCAAAAACAGCCATAATTCATTTCTACATGACCAATCTCTCTTTAGCTCTTAGTATTAATTATTATTACTGTGTATTATTGTATTATTATTAGTGCGCCTTTCACACTGATGTATGTATATCTGAAATGGGCTGTTTTTGCAGCTTAGTTTACATGTATGGACTGTATCAGCATTTTTAATGGGAGATTTCTGTGAGCTGCCTTGTTTTCTGTCATTGTATAAAAGAAGCTCCACGCTGCCTTTCTGGTTGGATGCACTGAGTAAGTGTGTGCACACATTTATAACACAACTCACATCGCTATGAAAACATGAAAACAACTATTATTGATTTGCATCATCAGTGTAGCAATGAAAGTCCACTAAAGTGTGAGTATTTCTGTTCATATGTTTGCTTGTTCAGATTGTGAGATTGTGAATTGATGCTCTCTTTATGCAGAGCAAATCTTCCACTGATTTCTTTATGATCAAATGATCTCAAATCAGTTCAGAGTTTTGGGGTTTTTTTTGTATTTTGTTTTTTTTAAGTTAAATGACACAAAACTCCATACACAATTGTTTTACCCCCATGTAACAAAACTAAATCAATACAGACACCTTGGAATCAAGCCTCATATTTCTAAAATGCTAGTTTTACAGGAGAATGATAGTGTTTGTTGGACAATACAGGTGTTAGTTTGGATAATGCTTATCTTTTCTGAAGAACATTGACTTTTTTAGAGAATGTTGATATTTGTTGGTGAATGGTGGTGTTTAGGGGACCATCTTGGGATTTTTTAGAGAAAGTTGGTGTTTGTTGGGGAATGTTGGTGTTTGTTGGACAATGGTTGCATGTAATGAGGAATGTTGCTGTTTGATGGGGAATTGATATTGTTGGTGTGCTCTGGCCTTGAATCTACACACTCAACAAAACACTCAACAAAAAGATTTTTTTTTCTGAAGAATGTTTATATTTATTGGAGAATGATGGTATTTGGTAAATGATGTCATGCTTTTGGTGTCTTCTAGTGGTCAGTTATGGTGTTTATAGAAAAAGAGTGGTGTTTAATGAAGAATGTTTGATGAATGTTGGTGTCTGTTGGCGAATGGTGGCATTTGGTGGACAGCATTGATATTTGTAGGAAAATGTTGCTGTTTGTTAGAAAATGGTGTTTGTTGGAGAATGGTTGCATTTGGTGGACAGTATTGGTATTTATTGGAAAATGGTGCCATTTGGTGGAAAAAGTTTGATGTTTGTTGAAGAATGGTTGCATGTGATAAGGAATGGTGACTTTACTTTCTGGAGAATGTTTATATTTGTTAGAGAATGTTGGTGCTTGTTAGGTAAGTTAGGTGTTTTTCTGGTGGTCAGTTTTGGTGTTTGTTTATAAAAAAAGAGTGTTTGTTGGAGCACAGTAGTATTTAATGAACAATATTTAATGAATGTTGATATTTGTTGGAGAATGATGCCATTCAAAATTTAAAGAGTAGCTCAGATAAATGGAAAAAGAAAACTTGTTCTGATGTGGTAGTAAGGACATGTTCTAGAGAACACAATGAATGCAATGTCTAGTCTGGGTTTTAATGAACAATGAATGAAACCTAAATAAACTTTGCTTGTGTCCCTTAAAATAAAGTGGGTACAAGAATGTTAATATGGTTATATTATCATTGTTTACAATCAAGACAAATAGCTACCTTTTCATTTATGTTTAAAATTAAAGCATTTACTCGTTATTAATCTCTGGGAGCTAAGTGAAAATCTCATATTACATCTAAGTGGCAATCACTGGGGTCCAAGTACCACAAAAACTTTCTGATCTGATCTTCACTGCTTGAGAGTTTACATATCTGAATATGTTAAATTTGAAATTATTAGCTTTGTGATTAGATATTTGACCATGCTGAATGACTGACATGTAGAATGAGCTCAATAGTGTGGTTGGTGCATAATGAAATGTTCTGTTTATTACAAGAAAGTATTTACAAGATAATTAGGGATGAGGCTTCTGATCTGATGTTTTACTTAAATCATGCATAGAGGCCAGTAATAAATTTCATGCTCTATAGTTGTTTTTCCCCCCAACCATGTAAACAAACTGCAATAATTTACATTTTCTCTTTCTACCATCCATTCATGTTTAGGATCAAAGCCATGATCATTTTCACCATTGTGCTAAAATATCAAATAGCTGCTTTTTTTATGCTCCCTCAGCCACACCTCCCACAGTCATTTCATTTAGCAGCCCCATTTCTTCTTCTTTTGTTCCACCTCTTAATGATTGCTGCGAAGGGACTTCTCCACCGATACTGTTGTGTCTGTTAGCAGGGGCAGCCATGTTCCTGAGAGTTCCTGGGCGGCATAGGCTGCTATAATTATCAGAAAGCCTGTCCCCGTCCCTTATTTGCTTTTGTTATCTGGCCGGCTCCTTTGCTGAGCCGTTGCGTATTCAACTGGAGATAAAAATCAGCGAGGGTGCAGAGACCCCACGCTCCATCCTGTCATGTGTTGAGAATTATTAATCAGAGCTGTCTGGCTGAGGGAGAGAGAAATGGGTGCTATCAAATGGAACCAGAAGATGGCGCTGTATTAGGTCTGCAGCTGAGCTGGAGTGAGGCTGGGTTTTGTTATGAGGTGCAGTATTTGCATAATAAAAGGATGTTCTAATTTTATACTGTTTCTGATTCACAGCTTGTTGAAATGAGCATTTAAACATTTAATTCATGCCACATTTTTTGTTTGTAAGTAGAAGAGAAGATATTTAAATGTGATTTGAATTTGATGAACAGTAACAACACACTTTTATGCCTCTATACCCCAGCAGGTTTAGTGGCTAGGGACGTGCATTAACCCTTATACGTCTAGAAATGCAATGCAATTACTGTAATTGTATAATTATGCTCAAAACAGCATATATTGGTAGATATAACTGATAAGTAAACGTTTATAGATACCAAAGCCACTGCCTAACAACACAACCTATACCATGGTACCATAGTAGTGACTTAACAGCACATCCAATACCATAGCAGCCTCATAGCCACACTATAGCAATGACATAGCAACCACCTGCCACACCATAGCAAAACCCTAGCAACCACAAAGCGATAGAGTAGCCATCACATAGCACTATTCTTGCAACCATTAGGAATAACATATGAACCACTAAGCACCAACCTTGCTACCACCCAGAAAAGCATAGGAACCACCTAGCGACGTCCTTGCAACCATCTAGAATACCATAATGACTAATTAGTTATTGCTGGCAGCCACCTGGAACACCAAAACAGGCATCTTCCCCTTTAAATTAACCCCTTAAAATCCCAAGCATGATACATCAATACAATAAAGTCTTATTATTCAGTAAGTACAGGAACTTCAGTGCAAATGGACTGAGCTATTCTTAGGTTGTAGAAGTGTATAATACTCTATAAACTCTGGGCCCACCAGCAGGCCCATGGCCTATACAGGAGTTAAATGCAAACTAAATAACAAAAACAAAGCCATAAGGTGTTATAAGTGCCATTACAGTAAAAAGGTGCTCACATCAGGCAAAATAATTCTAGTAACTCTGAACTCCTCAGGATTAAAACTGCAAGTGCCCAGCAAGAGATTCCCCTGAGTATGCGTTATACTTCGCATTTCTAAAATACTGCTTCCACTAGTGTCCTAATCCCGCAATCCTGTATGAATATTTTACAATGTGTTTACTATACAATATGTTCAGTTTAAGGAGCTTCAGCTGCCCTGATCAATAAGATTTTAATACAGCAAGCTTTGAGTCTCCATGCAGTGGATCTGCTGAGTTCATAATGGGGCTAACAGAGTCACTAAGCACACCAAACGCAGCCCACAGTGGAAGCCTTTCCGTCTTTTCTCCAACAAAGTGTGCCACTATAGATGCTTTTACAGAGACAGCTCTATACAGATTGCTTCTGGCAAGCCGGAGGTAATGATGGCAGTGCAGGGTGAGTTCTGAGCACAAGTCTACCTGAGCTGCCGCGGAAGCAAAGGCTGATGGGCAGGAACGAGTGACCCCCTTTGACAAGGACATGTTGGGGTTGTCAGAGCAACAGGAGCTGTCAGCGTGGTGGCTTGTGTAGAGAAAAAAAAAGTTTAAACTAGAGTGCTGCAGAGCTGTAGCCTACATTGTACAGAGGTTTATTCTGTATAATGACTAGGGAACCAATGGGACTTACCCTCACATACACAATGAAATTGAGATGTTTGCCCATTACTAACTCTGTATGAAAGAAAGTAACAAATTAACACTGAAATTTTATTTGGGTGGTGGATCATTCTTAGTACTTCAGTAACACCGACGTGGTAGTGGTGTGTTAGTGTGTGTTGTGCTGGTCTGAGTGGATTAGACACAGCAGTGCTGCTGGAGTTTTTAAACCCCTCAATGTCACTGCTGGATTGAGAATAGTCCACCAACCAAAAAGATCCACCCAACAGCGTCCTGTGGGCAGCGTCCTGTGACCAATGATGAGGACTATGCAATTACCGACACAAACTGTGCAGCAGCAGATGAGCTAGTGTATGAGCCATATTTAAGTGTTTTGAAGATTTGTTTATTTGTTCTCTTTTGTTGGCTTTATGAGTGTGCGCCCCCTATAGGTGATTGGTGTCACGCATCTCAGTTACAGATTTATAGGGTGACACCAATCACCTATAGGGGGCGCACACCTATAAGGAAGGCAGAGCAGCAATACCGTCATTGACCTCAGTTGGCGCCTCAGTTGGCACCTCGACACCCAGCCGCCATTGGGGCCTGTCAGCCAAACAACCTTGCTCTATCCTGGGCTCCTAATAGTTGTTAATGTGATGTTTATGGACTTCAGGCTATTATGCAAAATTTCATTTTGTATTTCTATTTATTCATAATAAATTTCCGGCGATATTTTGCATCAAATACCCTCTTTGGAATTCTTGGAAACCAACTGTGAGTCTGACACTGAATCTGTCTTCTTCTGTGTGGTAAAGACAACTGGAAACTGGAAACAAGGGGTAAAGAATAAACTCAAACTGTTTTTACCATTACATTACGTCAATGACGAGCTGTGGATTCTTTTTGGAAGAAACTTTGGAATTACGCCTGTTTGGAGACAACAGGAAATGTCGGTCCTAGGCATGGCGAGTTGAACAAAGGAATGCTTCAATGGAGGTATGTGCCTTCAAATGCCAAACTTTGGATGGTCCTTTCTTTGGATATATTCTTGGATGAATTTAGAAGCAAGTTTGGTCTATGATTTTGTTTGGTGGACTGTGATCTTATTTTTGTAAGTTAATTACGCCCTGGCCAAACATTTGGAGCGCTGAAATCGAGGCCTGCTTGATTGAATGAAATGTGATATCATTGGTTTTTCTACGGACTGGTTTTGAACTTGTTGGATTCCTTGCTTTAATGGATAAAACTTCAAAATTACAAGAGAAGCATGCTATTCAGGAACAAGAGGAAAGGTTAAGAAAAATGAGAGAGACTTTGATACTGAGCGCTGAAATAGATGCCACAACTGCGAAGATTAACTATTTAAAAGGGGCTGTATTTAATATGTCTAAGGCTGAAAACTTTGATCCTTTTTCAGTCTCAATACCAGGTGCTGATGCCACAGCGGCCACAGCAGCCACACATGCTCCGTTGGATGAAATGCTGGGCGGCTCACTTAATTTTCATGAAACAACTATTCCAGCAGTCAGACCCAAAACAGGCCTTCATGTGCAATTTCCCCTGCTTGATTTAGGTCCGGATATGCATCCCACTAGGTCCTCCTCTTATTCTAGGGCCACTGGTTATGCGCTGTGTCAACCGCAACACACTTCATCTCATAGTTTTCCCTCTACCATCCCCATCACCATTCCTTCTGCCGATCTGTCATTAACTACCCATTCTTTTATTCCCTGTCCATTCGCAAGCTCTGTTCGAGCTACTTCTACTCAGCCTGCTGTGCCTCAGCAGCAAAATCAACCCAGTTCATTACATGAAAACCATATGAGAGAAATTATGGAGAATCAAAGTGAGTTAACAAGGATGCTTATGAACTTAGACTTTTGTCTACATTGCCTCAAGGTACCATTCCTGTCTTTGATGGTCATGTTTTGGAGTCATTTATTCATTTTTTTGAAAATATGATTGAACGTAAAATTGATAATAATGGAGACCGCCTGCAGTTTCTGATTCAGTACACTAAGGGACAAGCACAAAGGCTAGTCAAGAGTTGTGAATATATGGCACCTGATAGAGGCTCACATCCTTCAAAGGCCACCAGCAGTAGCTATGTCATAGGTGTAGCTCTCCCTTCAAAAGAGTTAAAGCTCCAACCCTCTTGTACCTTCTGTAGCTCAAAGCAGACCTTGGACAAATGCAAAGCATTTGCAAAGAAAGCTCATAAAGATAAGCTCAGCCTTTTAAAGGCCAATGGTATATGTTTTGGATGCCTTCAGGCCACGAGCCATATCAGTAAGGATTGCAAACAGCATCTCACATGTAGCATTTGCAAACAAGTGCATCCGAGCACCTTGCACATTGAGAGAAAGGCAGCTCAAGAAGCAGAAAAGCCATTTGATGTCATAGATAACACATCAATGGAGTTATGTGGTCATATAGAGGCCTGAGACCAAGAGAGTGTTCTTTCCATTGTTCCTATTAAAGTCAAGGCCGCAAAGGGCAGCCATGTCTTGCAGGTCTATGCTCTCCTGGATCCTGGGTCCTTCTGCTCTGAGGAGCTGATGTCACGCCTCCATATGAAAGGTAAAAAGACACGCATTCTTCTCCGAACTATGAATCAGCAAATGTCTGTTTCCACTCATGTTATTTCAGGATTGGAAGTTTCAGCACTGGATGTTGATAACTTTCTTTCTCTTCCGAATACCTTTACTCAAAAGGAAATGCCTGTCACCATAAACAGCATTCCCGAGCAAAATGATTTGACATCTTGGAAGTATTTAAGTAAGGTAACACTCCCCACCATCCATACTAAGGTAGAACTTCTGATTGGTACGAATGCTCCTAACCTTTTGGAACCTTTGGAGGTTATTAACAGTCAAAATGGGGGTCCCTATGCAGTAGGAACCCTATTGGGGTGGGTTGTAAATGGGCCTTTAAGAGATGCTGCTGGCAGTGGCGATAATGTGACTGTGAATAGGATTTCAGTTGCAGGTCTGGAAAGCTCAGAGTAGTGTTTGATTGTGCTGCTTCTTTTCATGGTGTTTCCCTCAACACAGTTCTACTCCAGGGTCCTGACCTGACCAACTCCCTTATTGGAGTCATCTTGAGATTCTGCAAAGAGCCGATTGGAATCATGGCTGACGTCAAGTCGATGTTCCACCAATTCAGGGTTTCTGACTTTACATCTACAAGGTGGACTGATAAGGTAGGAGTGTCTAATATAGTGGACAGTGACTGGGCACAGTGTTTAAAAACTCCAGCAGAATAGTAGGGCAACAGATAAAGTGGGAAATGACTGCAGATAAAAGAAGGTGTCCCTAATAAAGTGGTCAGTTAGTGTATTTGTAACGATAATACATAGACTTACTCTGATTTGCTTTAAGCTTTAGCTCAGCATGTAACATGGGGGAGCAATGATGAGGCAGACGCATACGCTGAGAGAAGTGAGATTTATTAGGACCAAATCCATAATCAGGGTCTAAACAGTCTAGGGTCAAAGAGCCAACACGGATAGACATAACATAAAGGAACACAGACTAAACACACAATGGCAGCCAGAATAAACAAACACCATAAAAAAACCAGCAACTAACAGGGGAAAACACAAGGTCAATACAAGAACAATGAGGGTTAACAAGACACAGGTGAAAACAATCAAGGGTGGAGTCTAGAAACAAGGGGGCAGAACAGGGAAGAATCAAAACTAGGAAGCACATGGACAAGACCAGAGGTAAACAAAATCACATGGAGGACTGGGAGGGCCCAATCGTGACACAGCTACAGCTGCGTTTCTTCCATCTCCAGCAGGAACCTTTTCCACTAAAGTGGAAGTCTCTCAATGGTGGATTTTTTATGAGGCTGAAGTCGCTTCTCATTCATCAGCTTCTTGTTTGATTTGTTCCATTCCACCTTAAATGGTGCCTAAAGTGCCAGAATGTAACTACTGCACAATTTAAGGTGGAACAGGAAAATCTGAACGAGAAGCTGACCAAAGCTTTGCAACTTTATAATGTTTTACAGTTTTTCATTGCAGTGTAAACGTATCAGAAAACCAGCTGGAGTGAATATGAATGCAAATAAGTCTCCAAATTATCGATGTTCGACTTTCTCTTTGCCTTTTCTTTAGCGTTGCTGTGGTGACCAGCATTCTGTACACCAATCTTCAGGGTTAAAGGGTGACTTAGCAGCTCTACACTAACTCCAGGGTTTAAGACCACTTATTGTGTTGAACGATCAGCACAGCTTTGTTTTACAGTAAAGGAGGAGTTTATTACCTAAACTTTTAATCTGCTGTGGAGCCACAACAGGGCAGTAAAGGAGTCACATGTTGCCGACTCCTGGACAACACCACTAGAGCTCAGGACAGAGGGAGGGGCCAACTAACAGCCCAGCAGTGACCAACCACACAATGAGGTTCAACCTCTGCCACATGCATTCGGCCCAATTTAATGTGATTGCAGAGTCAGTTTTGTAGCTTTATTTTCATCAGGCCCCTCTCTCTGCTGCCCACCGCAGAGAAAGCCCCGCAGTTGTTGCATTTTAATAGGAGTTTAAACGGCAATACTTCAGTGTGCATTTGCGCTGACAGTCGGCGTGATGTGTTCAGACAATAGCCCCTCGACTTCGGGCTGCGGTAAAGCTCCATCCCCCCAAAATCGCTTTCAAATTGCCTTTCATGTGAATGAAATAATGCGTTCGGCGATATTAGGATGTCACAACAGAGCGGAAATGACTAATTCCACCTGAAGTGCCATCAATTCCTCAGACAGGTGGAGCAAAGGGGAAAAAAAGTGAAAAAGTGAAAGTGGAGACAAAAACCAGAGACGTAGGGAAGCACCCATATGTACTTAATTAACCACACATGGCAGGGATGCAGAAATTTTGCACTGTGATTCAATTTATTCCCTAATTCTGAGCCAATGGTGGTGATGAGGATCATTTAGTAGGACAGAGAATAAGAAAGAGTTGGGGGGTGAGGATAAGAAAGAGCAGAGTGCGGAGCTGTCAGTCTGGGGAAGCACCATTTTGAGCCAAGCAGGCAAAATTAATGTGGACAAGACATGGATGTGATCAATGAATGGGAACCTGCTGAGAAAATGAGGTTAAATGTAATGTGATAAACATTTCCATCTGTCTTTCTGATCAGAGAGAGAGAGAGAGTGAGAGAAGGAAAAGTGACAGAGGAAATAAAAATGACAGAGAAAAAAAGAGTGAATGAGATAGAAAGACAGAATGAAAGAAAGAGGAGGAGATAAAAAGATAAGGGGAGAGAGAAAAAGAAAGAAAGAAAGAAAGAAAGAAAGAAAGAGAGAGCAAGGCAGAAAAGTATAGAGAGAGTGATAAAGAATAAAAGAAGGAGAGAGAGAGAGAGAGAGAGAGAGAGAGAGAGAGAAGAAAAGTAAGGCGAAACAGAAAGAGAGAAGGAAGGAAAGAGAGAGAAAGAAAAAGAGTAAGAAATAAAGACAGAGAGAGAGAGAGAGATCAAGTGAGAGGAGGAATGAAAGAGAGAGCAAGTAAAGAAAACAAGAAAGGAAGAGAAAAGATAAGAGGAGAGCAAGGGAGAGAGGGAAAAAGGAAAAGGGAAAAGGAAGGAAAGGAAGAAAAGGAAAGAAAAAGAGAAGGAAGATATCAGAGAGATAAAGCATAAGAAATAAGGACAGAGAGAGGGAGATCAAGTGAGAGAAGGAACGTAAGAGAGAGCAAGTAAAGAAACAAGAAAAGAAGAGAAGACGAGGAAGGAGAGCAAGGAAGAGAGACAAGAGGAAGAAGATAGAAGAAAAGAGAGAAAAAAAAGAAAAAGAGAAGAGGAAGGAGAGAGGGTGGACAAAGGGAGAGAGAGAGAAAGAAGAAAGAGAGAGAAGAAAGCATAGAGAAAGCATAAGAAATAAGGACAGAGAGAGAGAGATCAAGTGAGGGAAGGGATGAGAGGGAGAGCAAGTAAAGAAAATAAGAAAGGAAGAGAAAAGAAAAGATAAGGAAGGAGAGTAAGAGAGGGAGAGAAGAGGAAGAAAAAAGGAGAGAGAAAAAAAGTGAAGAAAAAATAAATAAAGAAAAAGAGAAGAGAAAAGGAAGGAAAGAGGGGAGAGAGAGAGAGAGAGAGAGAGAGAGAGAGGGAGCAGAAATCACAGAGAGAAAGCATAAGAAATAAGGACAGAAAGAGGGAGAGAAGGAGGGAAAGAGAGCAAGTAGACAAAAAAGAAAGGAAGAAAAAAGATGAGGAAGGAGAGCAAGGGAGACAAGAGGAAGAAAAGAGAATGAAAGAGAGAGAGAATAAAGAAAAAGAGAAGAGAAAAGGAAGGAGAGAGGAGGAAAGAGAGAGAGAGAAGAAAGGAATCACAGAGAGAGCATAAGAAAGAGAAATAATAAGGATTCTATAGGTTGTGGTTTTGAATACATTTAGTTTAACACTGTCTCTATTGATGTTCTGGGTTTAAATAGATCAGAACATGATCCTTGTAAATAAAGGTCTGAATACTTCATTGTGTGTATGAGAGCTGCTCTTGTGCTTTCTGCTCTACTGTAAACCACGTTCACAAGATCATTACCTCCTGGTTTGTGTTTTTATTTGCTAATTCTGTTTTTATTTTCCTCTCCTCCTCTCTCCTGTAGTAAATCCGGCCCATTGCTCTCCACATGGTGTGGTGTCGGCCACTGCAAGAGCGCTGCCAGGTTTCCCCATCTTGGCCACAGGGGGCATCGACTGCAGTTCCTCCACGCTGGATCATCTGTCCAGCAGGGACGGCACACATACCTAAACGGGGAATCCCGACAATTTTTCTAATTTCTGTGTAATTCAGTAGTTACAACATAAACAAAGCAATTGATAGTGGTTTGATGCGAAATGCTGATGGTAGAGAAACTTAGAGACTCAGATGTCTTTACAGTGGTGCTGACAGGAACCAGGGGTCACAATGTCTACAACACAAATATTGACATGTTATTTACTATCCAGAACCACCAGTGAATCTACATTATATTGTCAAAAGTCTTCACTCACCCATCCAAATCATTGAATTCAGGTGATCCAACCACTTCCATGGCCACAGGTGTGAATTCAGGTGTTCCAAACTTAATGTGGCTTTCAGATTAGCTGAAGAACAGCGTAGAGAGCTTCATGGAATGGGTTTCCATGGCCGAGCAGCTGCAGCCAAACCTTACATTAACAAGTGCAATGCAAAGCGTGGAATGCAGTGGAGTAAAGTGCCGCCACTGGACTCTAGAGCAGTGGAGACGTGTTCTCTGGAGTGACCAATCACGCTTCTCCATCTGGTGATCTGATGGACGAGTCTGGGTTTGGCGGTTGCCAGGAGAACAGAACTTGTCTGACTGCATTGTGCCAAGTGTAAGGTTTGGTGGAGGGGGGGATTATGGTGTGGGGTTGTGTTTCAGGAGTTGGGTTCGGCCCCTTAGTTCCAGTGAAAGGAACTCTTAAAGCTTCAGCACCAAGAGATTTTGAACAATTTCATGCTCTCAACTTTGTGGGAACAATTTGGGGACCGCCCCTTCCTGTTCCAACTGTGCACCAGTGCACAAAGCAGGTCCATAAAGACATGGATGAGCGAGTTTAGTGTGGAAGAATTTGACCGGCCTGCACAGAGTCCTGACCTCAACCCGATAGAACACCTTTGGGATGAATTAGATCGGAGACTGTGATCCAGGCCTCCTCGTCCAACATCAGTGTCTGACCTCACAAATGTGCTTCTGGAAGAATGGTCAAAAATTCCCATAAACACTCCTAACCTTGTGGAAAGTCATCCTAGAAGAGTTGAAGCTGTTATAGCTGCAAAAGTTTGTCAGACATCATAATATACCCTATGGATTAAGAATGGGGTCTCACTCAAGTTCATATGCGTGTGAAGGCAGATGACCGAATACTTTTGGCAATATAGTGGATCCCTCCACCATGAATGGACTTCAAAAGATATATTTTAGGCCAGTCATTCTCAAAGCTATCATAAAACAATGTCTGAGACATCAGGCAACATATTACTTTTGTCAGAAGAAAACCTTGTATCTCCAAAATTGAAACTTTACAGGAGAAATAAAAAACATACTGTAGTTTTAATGCAAGTCAGTGGAACCAGACATCTTTCCAAGTCATTTTGGGCCGTTTCTTTTGCTTCCATGAAATTTATACACAATGTAAAGGACAACAGGTCCTTTGAAATGATGTCAAAAACAGAAAAATGACAAAAATGGAGATACAAGGCTTTTTTCCGACAGCAGCGATATTCATATCCAGTTTCTGAAATAACTTTCTGTTAGGGACCTTAAAGAGGTGGATGTCTAGTTCGTATCGCCACCTCTGTGAGCAATTCTGACTCAGTAAGTTCCTGTAGAACAGAGCATTTCACACCAAACCACTTTGAATGACTCTGTTTACATCTTCCCTCCTCAAAATTATGCAGAAATGTTTAAAAAAAAAAACTCTTTAAAAATAGCTCTTCATACCAAGGAAGACACTCTGAATGTGAAGCGGAACGTTGGGTGAAGGTACCCAAAGGATCAGCACATAATTGCTTTATGGTAACAAACCATAAATATGGTACTGTCTCTTACTTCAGTGAAAAATGACGATGACAAAATTAAAATGTCTAAAATGCCTTGGGTGTCCCTAAACTTTTGATGGGCAATGATGTTCTGTATGAGCTATATATATCTTTAATAGCACCACCCACTTTTCACAACTGCCTATATATGACCCATATAGCAGGTCGTATATATGTAATAAGCATTAAAGCCCTTAAGCAGGAATCTTCAGACTGAGCTCTGCTGTATGCATTACCAGCCACCACATGCTCAGGGGAGGCTACTGGAGCTTTGTGGGTGGAAGGAGCTTTATTTCAGATTTATCTTCATACAGCACGACAGCCCGCGCTCACACATTTGGCCTTTATATTAATTTAACATTCAAGGTAATGTATTTTTTTAATTTACTGTAATTAGCTGCAGAGTGTGTGCATTGTTAGAAATGGAATATCTCAGCGTTAGCTCAATGCCTGGGTTTAAATATTTTTCATTTAGCAGTCGGATCTAATCAGGCTCACATAAGGCATTTACCGAGGGCTCTGCCCACACAGCTCGGAGAACAGCACCGATCTTGAAGCCACTCGTAATTTACAGCACGGCTCCGAACAAGCTGTTAGTGCAAATAAAGCCATTATCTCAACATGATGCCGCAAAATCTCTTTTTAAATAAATAAACCAAAAACATCCTCATTATGCAGAGAAATAATGTATCACAAGTGGCTCCGGGTTCTTTGGGGGAAAGGCAGAGGGGAGGGAAGAGAAGTGAAAGAAAACATTTTAATCACACCCACCAGTGCTCGCGGAGCTGTGGCCCTGAGGAGGCACTGATGCTGGGTCGTGCTGTAAAGCAGCCAAGCTTAGAGCACTTGGGTCCAATCAGAGGAGAGGCTGCAGAAACAGACAAACGTAGAGCACTGAGGTCCAACCAAAGAACATACTGCAAAATCAGACAACCACTGAGCACTGCAGCCCTATTAACCCAGCCAGAAGAAGAGCACTGAGGTCCAACCAGAGAAGATGCAGCTAAACCAACTGACTTTGGAGCGCTGAGGTCCAACCAGAACAGAGGCTATTAACCCAACCAGAAGTAAAGCACTGAAGTGCAAACCAAAGGAGATGCTGATAAATAAGACAAATTTAGAGCACAGAGGTCCAAGCAAAGAAGATGCTGCTAAACCAGCTGACCTTAGAGCACTGAGGTTCAAGCAAGAGAGAGACTGCTAAATCAGACAATATCTGAGCACTGTGGTACAACCAGAAGAGAGCCTGTTATCCCAGCCAAAGGTAAAGCACTGAGGTCCAACCAAAGGAGATTCTGCTAAACCAGCTGACTTTACATCACTGAGTTCCAACCACAGGAGATACTGATAAATTAGACCATCTCTGAGCACTGTGGTCCAACCAGAAGAGGGGCTATTAATCCAGCCAATAGTAAAGGACTGAGGTCCAGCTAGAGAAGATGCCCCTAAACCAGGCAAACTCTGAGCACTGAAAACCAGCTAGAGGAGATGTTACTTAACTACACAAAGTGAGAGCACCGAGGTCCTATGAGAGGAGAAGCTCTAACCAGAGGTCCAACCAAAAGAGATGCTGCTAAACCAGCATATCTTAGAGCACTTAGATCCCACCAGAGTAGAGGCAGTTGAACCAGCCAAACTTAGAAAACTAAAGTCCAACAAGAGGAAATGCAGCAAAACCAGTGAACCTTAGAGCACTTAGGTCTAACCACAGGAAAGGTTGCAAAACAGCCAAACTTAGAGCACTGAGGCCCAACCAAAGATACTCCTGATAACGTAGCCTACATTGTAGTACTGAGGTCCAACCAAAGGAAATGTTGTTATTCCAGCAAATTTAGTGGACATGCAGTCCTAACCAAACTTATAACAGTGGGATCCATCTATTCAGATAATTTGTCAGATAATTCAGACAAACTCAGTGCAATAAAATCCAACAAGTGGCATTAGCAGAGATGTGTAACTGTATACCTTACTAACAGAGGCAGATGAGTATTCACTACATTATACAGAAAGACTACAAGAGGCTCTTCAGGAAAACATAGATTGGAATCTGAGAAAACTACATGAACCCCCAAAATACTGATATTTAGAATGAATCACACAGTGAAAATATCTATATTTTTGCCATTACTACCTCTGGTAAGACTAAGTGACTGTGAAACATCCTGCATGGTCAGTATGATCCCTTCGAGCTGCCACAGTCTGACAGGTGAATTTCCACATGCAACCCAGCCACTGACCCATGAGTCATTCAGAATACTGTATGACTTCAAGTCCTACAAAGGAAGCTTTAGACTGAACCTTGATTGATCCACAACACTGTAAATCCATTGTTATACATTCTTTCACGCCTTTTTAATACCTGACAGTCCTCCACTCTTCATTTCTAACTGGGTTAGTATGTTGGAAGAATATGTTTGAACCAGTGCACAGATATATTAATCTTTCTTGTTGGTATGGTTATCAGTACTTCTTGTGTGTGTCATGTTGTGACTACAAACTAGTGCTGAATGATACCAGGTAAAAATCACATTGCACATTGTTCATGGCAGAAAAAGAGTCAAGAAATGTACTTATACACATAATTATCATGGAGCTAACTATCGGTATAGGAAAAAAGATGATTTACATGTGAAGATCGGCCTGAATCATTTCAAAGGGAAACCATCAGGCCTTCTAGGGGCTTCAGAGAAGGCCTAATGATTTCTGGAAGCTAAAAAGTACATTATTATTTCATTTGAATTTAGTAGAATCATCAAGCTTGTTTTACTTAAACTCCAGAAGTATTTCAGCAATACTCTCATTTCATTGTTAAGTTTTGGTTAGAAACAAAGGGGTAGTACGGTATCCCTTGGTATGTAAAAATGATGATGGTATTTCAAAATAATGAAATGTCAAATTTCTGTTTGACTTCTGAATGGATAAATAAACACATTCAACCTATTTATACTTTAGGGCTCAGTGATTAGTGGTGTGGGACCTCACTAATAGGTAGTGCCAAATAAAAGGGGGAAATCAGAGCTAGGAAAAAAACCCAGAGAAACTTTGCATGATAGCAGCTCAGCCATGAAAAGGAGCTTCATGCATTAGAAGTGCACATTCTCACCACACGCTACAGAACATGTTCATTTTCAGCTTTCAACACCAACACCTGTCACTCAACTTTGCGCTACCCTCTAAATAGATGTGCTTTCCTCTAAACTATGCACTATCCTCTATGCAGTATGCTATCCTCTAAATCAGAGGTCACTAATAGGCAGGCCACGGTCTGAGTCTAGACCCAGACACTGTCCTATGCGGACCTGGACCTGTAACCGATAAACTATGGAGAATGATTTAAACTTGAGGGGTTGGTCTTTTTTTTAATCAGTGTATCATTTCTAGTTATAACGATACCGATTTAGTGGTCAAGGAAACTCTCAGACCAATTGCATGCATTGTAAATATCACACGTGACGCTACTCAGCCAATCAGATCTGTGCATCTCAATGAGAACTGAGACTCAAGTGAGTGATGCAAACACAGGGAAGGGACGAGGCGAGAAACAGCAGTCAGAGAAGAAAGTGAGTCAAAGGGAAGTTATTTCACATGCTGTGCTTTAAAAAGAGAAAACTGACAATAAATATTGTTGAAATGACTGAATTGTACTTGATTTGATATTCAGTTAATGACTACATAAGTACAGGGTGAAACAAAAGTCACAGGACACCATTTTATTTATTTATTTTTTATTTTATTATCAACTTTTATCTCTCGGGTCATCTCAAACAAATTGTGTATGCTGAGAAAATCCGCAACAAACACTACATTCAGCGTCGCATTGTGGAAGCTTGTGACAGCATAAAAAATAAAATAAAACAGTGTCCTGTGACTTTTGACTCATTTTGTATATCAGTATACAGTATATGGCACTGAATTATAATGCAAATTAGACATGATGTTTCGGACCTTGCTTGAGGAAATTTTCTTCAACTGGACCATATTGAATTTTAATTAAAGACCTCTGCTGTAAATGATGCGCTATCCTCTAAATGGGTGTGCTATCCAAAAAGGGAATACCACCCAACACTAGTATCTAGGTAGACAGAGCCGAGTTAGCTCTCCCAATATCCAGTAGCCATTAGCCTTCACCCACCCAGCTTGGTATCATTACATGATGTGGCAGGGTTAGCCACTAGGGCCACTAAGCAAATTAATCTTGTGGTCACAAATTCTGAGTTTATGAATAATAATAGAAACATGTCTATTGTATATGCATTGTATTTATAATTAATAAGCAGGCTTTAGTGCCAAATGCCAGTCAGGTGTTGCTTGGAAAAAGTAAATATGCTGTTGTGGTGACTGCGGTTGTCCACCCTGTCATCCTCTGATCCAGGTCAGGTAATTGGGTTCTGTTTACCTACTGCAGTGAGAGCCTTTCACTGTAACGCCAGCTTATTTAACACCTTATTTCCTAAACTGATATTAGCAAACCTCAGCCAATGGAACAGCATCTACGAGGTCAGGCAGACCAGCTCAGCATCAAGGATACTATTGCAGTATATACATTTAACAGTTTATGACAAGATCTGATGCAGTTTAGTTCTAAGGCAAGTGGACACTCCGGTCACCTGCTCTGCATTTTTAGTGGCCAAATAATGAAACATTATGGCCAGGGACACCAGGCAGTAGGTAACAAACATCCTTACTATATTATGGTAGCTCCTCTGTAACATAAATTTCTGAAAATATTAATATCATATTCTGTATATAATCTCGTTCCTCTCCATTGCTCTTTATTATTCATTATTCCATATTCTTTATTCTATTTATACCATTTTTATTTAAAATTTCCTTTAGCTAAATAATTCACACTCTGATGTCTGGTCTATTTAGTGTGTTACATGTCATATCTGTGTACACTCACCGAGGCAAATTCCTTGTCTGTGTAGCATACTTGTTGAAATAAAGTGATTATGATTCTGATGCTGACATGAGAGATCTAGCGGTCAGGTAGGAATTGACCACAAATAAATGGGGGCAAAAAGAATTGGATTAAAAAACAAGATGAATAGGTTACTAATATCAGACATGAAAACTCAGGGGCATTAATAAAGATGATAAGTTCATGACTAATCCCCTGAAGCAGGTCCAGCAGCATTCCCGAGGAGATTGTAGTAAATTTAACACCAAAATTATATGCTGGGATTAAAATATAGGGGCAACTGCTGTGGAAATAAGGCCATTTAGCATACATCGTCTTTTGAGTTCCCACATCTTGCCTTTGCCCATTTTTTACAATCTACTATCACAATAATGGGACAAAGTGCTTGGACCCCAAATATTGCCACTTGCAATGTATTTTGCAGACAGTAGTTTGATTCTAGCGGTTATGACAGTTCACACAAATCACATTCTACATATATTTCAGATAACAAATAAATGTACGCAGGTGTCTTGGTTGCTAGGAATGATAATTTACTTAAATATTAACCTTTCTTCACCCACTATTCAAAAGCTACTTAAGAATCTACACGATTCACCTGAAAGGCACAGTCATCATCCAGAATGGCAAGAGGTGACAGGTTTTTCTGTATGTATTATAATCCGTAGGGACAATCCTACACTTAATGAAAGCTGTTTAATCACTGCTCCATTATTTAGATTGCTACTCTCCACGTTCTGACCTGAAAGAGTGGATTTATTGCTGTTGGTGTGAGGCAGGTGTGCAGTGCTGTGCAGAATCAGGACTTCATGGTTATCCAGGACTAGTGTTTAGGCCTGAAGGCGCTGCTGTATCTGAAGAGCATAGAGGAGCTCTCAGACTGGGACGGCCAGTCCCCACCAACCCCCAGGCACTAGAAGGGCAAACACACACCCCGCATACAGGAGCTCATCGGCAAGGTGGGATTAACCACCTCACAACCTCTCACGCAAAGCTCTCTGAGCGATGCTGTTTAAAGAGCTTATTGGGCTGCAGTTGCTCCTGCTGCTGCTGAAATTGGTTTGGTTTGTGTGTATAAGCTCGTTTAGTCACAAAGGAACAGAGACCATTCAACTGGAGAAGCATTAAAGGAATAGTCCAGCCAGAAATCACATTTACACAGTTTTCCCTGCTAACCCAAATACAGCCAAGACATGTTTGATGTCTGTAGTTTGTTTATTTAGTTTTACACTTGAGCTTTGATGGTAGTGTATACTACTCTGTGGCTAATGTATAATACTATCCAAAACCACGCTTCATTTCATTCATTTACACTCAAAACAGCCATCAACACAAGCCTTAACAAAGAAATGCAAGAATAAATGCTTTAGTATTTAGCTTTAGTATTTAGTGCTTTAGTATTTCCCCTTTTTAGCTTTTTCTATTTTCCATTCATTTTTTAGATTTAAAGGACTGACGTTTTTCAGCCTAGTTCATGGGGTCAATGTGAGTGCATTGCCAAAGACAGATTGTTGAGGATGTGACTGCTAAAGAAGCCATGTGAATCTGTAATTAAGCTAAGCTAGTACTCTAGCCACAGGTGTCTAGAACCAAAAGCTTCAAAAAGATATTTCTCTGCTTTATTTTTATCTCAACATACTAATATCTTGGCACATCATCCATCCTCTTAGGAGAAAAAATATATGTATAGAAGCTGGCAAGTCTTCATCATCTACTGGTGCACTGGTTAGCTCTAGTCTTAGCTTTAACTCTAGCATACTGACTGCATAATTTCCTTGGCAGTTTTAGAATTTGTGCCACGGATTGTTGAGTCCACTAGCACCAGTGCACCACTTTAATTAGTTCCTTGTCTTGTGTGATTATGTAATATTGATATCAAATTAAAGCTCTTTTTTTTACCTTCCCATGATTTACCAAACAAATGTTTATTATCACTTACAGATACTTGAATATGAAAGTTAGATATCCCCAAATAGCAAGCATTTATTAGTCCACTGGCTTGATATGTTTGGCTTCCCGCTGACTGCTTACCGCTGCTGGTGCACCCTCAGACCACTATTGACTACTGTCCTACATACAAGGTCTAGATTTCAATCTTCTGAAACAGATTTTAAATGCACTGAGCCTTTTATTTTGGACAAATGTTACAAACATCTGAGAGAAAAAAAATGACTAGGCCAGCCTGATATAAAATGATTTTATAGATATAGTGTTGCTGACACTTTTCTAGACAAAATAATTTACTAATTTACAAAGTATAACTTTGAAATAAGGAAGGAAGGGTGAAAAAATAAGTAGATTGGACTGTAAATAGAAAATGAGCGATGATCAGTGGAATTTTGTTTAATTCTCTGCTTAACCCTCAGTGGGCCCAGAAACCTCTGAGCAAAATGCCAGCGGACAGACAACTTTGCCATCAGTAGGCCAACAGTGGCAGAATGCATATCTCTAGTGTAGAGCTGTTAAGTAATGTCAAATATATAAAAGGACAAAAGTACAAATAAATAAAAAGGATAAAAAGGACAAAAGTACACTATATAGCTAAAAGCAATAGGAGCAAAAAGCAATACAGAGTGCTAATTGGTGAGGTGTTTGCTAATTGGTTAGATTTTGTTAATTGATGGGGTGTTTGCTAATTGATGAGGTGTTTGCTAATTGGTTAGATTTTGTTAATTGATGGGGTGTTTGGTAATTGGTGAGGGGATTGCTAATTGGTCAAATTTTGTTATTTGGCGAGGTGTTTGCTAATTGGTTAGATTTTGTTAATTGTTGGGGTGTTTGCTAATTGGTGAGGTGTTTGCTAATTGGTTATATTTTGTTAATTGGCGAGGTGTTTGCTAATTGGTGAGGTGTTTGCTAATTGGCTAGATTTTGTTAATTGATGGGGTGTTTGCTAATTGGTGGGATGTTTGCTAATTGGTGGGGTGTTTGCTAATTGGTGGGGTATTTGCTAATTGGTGGGGTGTTTGGTAATTGGTGGGGTGTTTGGTAATTGGTGGGGTGTTTGCTAATTGGTGGGGTATTTGCTAATTGGTGGGGTGTTTGCTAATTGGTGGAGTGTTTGCTAATTGGTGGGGTGTTTGCTAATTGGTGGGGTGTTTGCTAATTGGTGGGGTGTTTGGTAATTGGTGAGGTGTTTGCTAATTGGTGGAGTGTTTGCTAATTGGTGGGGTGTTTGCTAATTGGTGGAGTGTTTGCTAATTGGTGGGGTGTTTGCTAATTGGTGGGGTGTTTGCTAATTGGTGGAGTGTTTGCTAATTGGTGGGGTGTTTGCTAATTGGTGGGGTGTTTGCTAATTGGTGGGGTATTTGCTTCTATTATTTGTAAGCTACATTAGCCTCATGACTCCAGTGCAGAAGAAGAACATGTCTGAGCTGATTGACTACATTTGGACTACAGCGAGAAAAACTGAAGATTTTTACGCTGAACTGTTCTGATGAGTTTTGAATCAAAGCAGGTTTAGAGAAAATCCTGCAAAATGTGACAATTTTCTACAGGCGTGTTGGAGTTGATTTTGGAGTGAACTTGTCGTGCTTTCCTTAGCTCAGATGTTTTTGTTTTATTTATTTATTTTTTGTATTTTGATTGTGCTCAGTCATCTGACAGCCAAATCCAATCCAGCCCCCCCGCTGAAATTACACAATCATGCGGAGTGGAATTCTCCTCTCTGCTAAAGCGAAATTCTCACTCCACCAAAGAGCAAAAACGCACAAACATATGCTAATGCTGCGCTCTACATAAACAGCTCTCCGCTTTAGCAAATTTGGAAAGAGGGAAAAAAAAAAAAAAAAACACTGTTAACTCATCAATGTTTTTGTGCTGCTGTGCTGGAGCTTAAAGAGAGAGAAGGACAGAGAGACAGAGAGAGAGAGAGAGGGAGAGAGAGAGAGAGAGAGAGAGAGAGGGAGAGAGAGAGAGAGAGAGAGTGAGAGAGAGAGAGAGAGAGAGAGAGAGAGAGAGAGAGAGAGAGAGAGAGAGAGAGAAAAGATAGACAGAAAATGTGGCAGCAAGACAGAGAAGGAATGTTGGAGAGAGAAGGAGAAAAAAGAGTCACAGAGGGAGAGAGGGAGAGAGAGAGAGAGAGAGAGAGAGAGAGAGAGAGAGAGAGAGAGAGGAAAAGATAAAGACAGAAAATGTGACAGCAAGAAAAAGAAAGTGTTGGTGAGAGGAGACAAACGAGTAATCGAGGGAAAGAGAGAGAGAGATGGGGAAAGAGCGGTGGGGAGAGAAGCAAAAAGAGTGATACAGGGAGAAAAAGAGAAAGACAGGGCAGAGAGAGGAGAGAGAGAGAGAAAGAGAGAGAGAGAGAGAGAGAGAGAGAGAAAGAGAGAGAGAGAGTGAGGAGAAAGGCTGAGTGTCTGCTGAGATGGCTGATGGAAAATGTTGTCTTTTATGGTCTGTTCTTTTCTGATGGCTCTGAATCAGACAGGGTTGCCAAGTCCAACAAAAATCTCTATTCCAAAGTGTGTTAAAATCTGTCTGCCTGAAGCTGAAAGCAGCTGTTGGTAGTCGTCTTTCCGAGCTCTTACTGTTCTTATGAGGTCACCGATTGCTTTGAGGGAACATCTAGTGAACATACGCTAGTCATCCTGGAACATTTAACCCTTTAACTTCTTCTAAAAAAGAAAACACGTGAATAGGCCTATAAATCACCCATCAGACATACTTTATCATCACTCTGACTAAATAAGCTCTTACAGATCCGAGCTGTGCTCTGAATGAGCTCAGACTCTCATTTAACGACAACAAGAATAATAATAATAATAATAACAATAACAATAATAATAAGATACATTTATATAGCGCTTCTTACAAACTCCAGATCGCTTCACATAGCATGTGGGGGAAAAAAAAGAAAAACAACTCAGCAGTGGAGGAGGAAGGAAAATGCTCATTAAAGAGAAAAGTATTTAAGTCATATTTGAAAGTGGAGAAAGAAGAGCCATCCCAGAGCGATTGAGGAAGAGAGTTCCAGATTTTGGGGGCCATGGCACTGAAGGACCTCCCTCTCAAAGTGGGAAGTCTGGTGCTGGGACAGCAAGTAAGTTATTACAAGAAAAAGGTAAGTTATTCATATTCATATACTCATGCAACTCATACAGTGATAGTAAACACGGCAGCACACAGAAAGCTGCAGCTCTACACACTGATATGTTTTACTCTGGTCAGTGTGAACATGTATGTGCTGAAACTCCTCTGGCAGCACAGTGAAATGAGTTTAAGAGTTCATCGCTGAATTCTCCCAGCTTAATGACTTTTATACAGACACATGCCCTGATTTTTCAACACAGAACGGCATAAAATAATGAAACACTGCTGTCATATTTCTGAGAGCTTTGAACTCTAGTTATCAGACTTTCTAACAATGTCATATATATTCATTACATCAGTGAGTTCACATGCTCACGTTCACGTGGCGGCACGGTGGCGAGGTGGGTAGCGCTGATGTCTCACAGTGAAGAGTGCCTGGGTTTGATTCCCTGGCCAGGCGACCGGAGTCCTCTCTGTGTGGAGTTTGCGTGTTCTCTGCGTGGCTTTCCTCCAAAAACATGCAGTAATTGGACCAGTAGGTGTGAGTGATTGTGTGTGTCTGTGAATCAACATTTCAGCCATTTTATGAAGGTTTCCAATAAATATGTAAAAAATCTGCGTTGGGCTAAAATTGCATTGTAAGCTTTAGGCTTGAACAAACTTTCATTTGAGTGCATATAGAAATTCGCAAGGTAAATGTTACACAAACTACAGCTGACGCTGCTCTGGGTAAACTCCTGGATTATGTAGACATACAGCTCAGATAACTCACCCTTAATATGGGGGTTTCTTGTGTACATTTACATTAGATATGCAGGAATAAAACTACCTTAACCAGCATAATATTAAGCTTTTGACTAAAACAGACTTTAGTTTTTGAACATATCCCTGTAGAAAAAACCCACAGAAACCATTAAGTGTTTCTTTGGTTTCTGATGGTTTTGTGTTTTGGCTTATGGTTTAACTGGTTCCCATTGATTTGTATATTGGTAAGGGAGGGAGATTGAGTGACAGAGAGAGAGAGAGAGAGAGAGACAGAGAGGAAGGGAGAGAGACATACATAGAGGGAGGGAGAAAGAGAGAGAGAGAAAGGTAAGAAAGAAGGAGATTGAGTGTGACAAATTGAGGGAGAGAGAGTGAGAGAGACAGAAAGACAAAGTGTGAGAAAGAGGGAGACTGAGTGTGACAAAGGGAGAGACAGAGAGTGAGAGAGACAGAAAGACAGAAAGTGTGAGAAAGAGGGGGATTGAGTGTGACAAATTGAGGGAGAGAGAGAGAGAGAGAGAGAGAGAGAGAGGGAGAGAGAGGGAGAGAGACAGAAAGACAAAGTGTGAGAAAGAGGGGGATTGAGTGTGACAAATTGAGGGAGAGAGAGAGAGAGAGAGAGAGAGGGAGAGAGAGGGAGAGAGACAGAAAGACAAAGTGTGAGAAAGAGGGAGACTGAGTGTGACAAAGGGAGAGACAGAGAGGGACAGAAAGACAGAAAGTGTGAGAAAGAGGGGGAGTGAGTGTGACAAAGGGAGAGAGAGAGAGTGAGAGGGACAGAAAGACAGAAAGTGTGAGAAAGAGGGGGAGTGAGTGTGACAAAGGGAGAGAGAGAGAGTGAGAGAGACAGAAAGACAGAAAGTGTGAGAAAGAGGGGGAGTGAGTAAAGGGAAAGGGTAAAGATAAAGAGACAGAAAATGTGGCTGAGAGAGACAGAAAGAGTGTTAGGGAGAGAAGGAGAGAAAAGAGTGACAGAGGGAGAGAGAGAGAGAGAGAGAGAGAGAGAGAGAGAGAGAGAGATGGGGAAAGTGATGGGGAGAGAAGCAAAAAGGCAGAAAAACAGAGAGGGAGGGAGAAAGAGATAGACAGAGAGAAAATTAGAGATAAATCAAGAGATAAAGAGGGTGAGTTTGAGTGTCTGCTGAGATGGCTGATGGGAAATGCTGTCTTTTATGCTCTGTTCTTTTCTGATGGTTCCGTCTCAGACAGGGTTGCCAAGTCCAAAAACATCTATCTTCTAAAGTATGTTAAAATCTGTCTGCCTGAAGCTGAAAGTAGCCATTGGTAGTCGTCCCTTTTGAACATATTCCTGTTGAAAAAAACCCACAGAAACCATTGAATGTTTCTTTTGGTTTCTGATGGTTTTGTAATGTGTTTTGGCTTACTGTTTAACTGGTATATTGGTAATGATATCCTTTCCTGAATGGTACTATGCATGGCAACACATACAATCAGCACAAACAGTTGCTGTTCACGTTTGCTCCTCAAACGGTGGTACAGAGATGGCTAAAGATGTTTAATGTTTCATGTTTAGCCTTTTAGCCCCATCCACCCACTTTAGCATATTGGCAGAACCAGGATGTGGCCAGGCTCCTCTTAGACCACCTCTGATATTACTACTCATACAATCCTCTCATCCAATCACATTGCAATGTCAATAAATACCTGAGGTCTGGAACCCATAGAAACTACCAGACATTGGGTTTCCTCTCTGGTGATGCTCAGCCAGGCCTTTACTGCAGCTGTCGTCAGTTCGTCTTTGTCCTTGGGGTGTTTTACCTTCAGTTTTGCCATCAGTGAGTGAAATGCATGCTGGATTGGACTGTGGTCAGTTGATTGACTTGGCCCTTGCAGAACATCTCATTTCTTTGTCTTAAAAAGTCTTTGCAGTAAGCTTTGAGTCATTGTCCATCTGCACTGTGAAATGCCGTCCAATACGTTTTGAAGCATTTGTCTGAATCCGAGCAGATAATATAGCTCTCTTCACTTCAGAATTCCTCCTGCTGCATTGGAAGCAGACACACCATCAGTTAACACAAGGGAATCAGTTTCATTGACAGCCATATCTTTCTATGCCATAACACTACCTCCACCATGCTTCAGATCATGAGCAACTTCTTCCATTCCCCATATTGACCTCCCATCATTCTCATACTTTTATCTTTGTCTCATCTGTCTGTAAGATGTCATTCCAGATCTGTACTGGCTTTTTCAGATGTGTTTTGGAAAACTTTAATCTGATCCATCTGTTTTTGAGGCTTCTGTATTTACTCTCTCGATTGTTGACTTTGACATAGATATGACTACCTCCTGGAGGGTGTTCTTGGTCTGGGCAGCTATGAGCTCATATGTATTATTTAATATCAGCTCTAATATGCTGTGTAGACAGCTAACCTAACAATTTTGTTGATGTTCAAATATTTATGGACTGTAGTTAAAGTGAAGGCTTGATCTAAAAGTTTGTGTTTTCATTTTATCCAAATCAGTTAGCATTACTCATACTAGTCACTGCAGCGCTGAGCTCAGAGCAGTGGGTTTTGTCTCGGTGTGTGGAACTGTTTCATCCTCTGCCCGCCACACACACACACACACACACACACACACACACACACGCACACATGCAACTTTTTGCAACTAATTGCTTTTATGAAGTGGAGTGAAGACACTGGCGAAGGGGTCTCCATTATCTTGCACCCTGATGAGAAAGCACAGCAACAGAAAGTGAATCCTGGGTGGACTCTGGGAAAAAAAACATAATTTCTCCCTCCGTGTCAGGGAGGAATTCACTGTCTGGAGCCAATTAAAGACCACAGATCAATGCCTGCTGCGCTACCAGTATTGAGCTCCTCATATTAACATGAGTTTGGGGAAGTTGACTTTTCATATTGAATGTGGTTTATTAAATACCACGCCACAATGCCACGCCACCAACAAAGGGAACGCGGCACAAAATACCAGCATGCCACTCAAACTCAGAGCAGAGCCTAGTGCCTGTTTTAGACTTCCTTTAAAGCAATAGTTTGATGAAACATCTCATTTACACAACTGAGCCCCAGATGTAGTCGATCAGCCAAGACATGTTTGGTGTCTGAAGCTTCTTTGGTTTTGCCCTGGAGCTACAAGGCTAATACAGCTCACATGTAATGGAAGCTTATATCTCACCAATTAGCTCAGTGTTAATGATCATCACATCAAACTGTGTAAGTAACCTTAAATACACTGGTCCCATTTTATATTAAGTGTCTCTAATAATGATGTAGTTACATGGGAACAACATATGCAACAACACTGTAACTACTAATGATTTAGTGACTGTTACAGATGGATTACAAAAGTATAGCCTATGTAATTACACATGTGTATCAAGTTCAGATTTGCCTCATGTGAATACCAAGTGTATCTTAACAGCAACAGCCTATTCCCTCTCATGTAATTACACAATTGTAATAGCATAAATGTAATTACACTGTTATAACTGGAACACAGTTTTTTTTCCTCAGCAGTAAAAGTATGTAATAACTTACATTAAGACATTACTTACACTGTATCTGCCAGCTTTCCTCACATTTAGCCAGCATTTATGTTGCTAGTGCTGTGACACTGTAATCAGTTTCAGCTATAAGCCAGTCTGTAATGAGACAGAACAGCAGAGGTCCACTTATCTTAACATGTAACTTTTATTACATTCATTAAATGTGTTGCATAAATGTCTATATTGCCACTCCTTTGTTACACAGTACCTGCATAACAACTACACAGGAACAGTCCACTTACTTTAAAGTGTAACTTTAACACTGCACTACAGTAAAGTTCCTCTGTAGAAGAAACACTTGTGTAACTACATAGGCTGTACTTCTGTAATCCACCTGTAACATTGCCTAAATCATCAGTAGTTACACTGTTGTTGCATATGTTGTTCATGGGTAATTATACAGTTATTAGGGACACTTAATATAAAGTAGGACCAATAGACATGCTTATTTCTTTGTACAAGAAAAGCATTAACACAATGATTTAGCCTTCCACTGTTTACCTCCTTTAGCCTCATAGCTACAATGCACAGTACTGCTAACATGGCTTGGCTGGTCAACTACAGTCAGGATACAAGGAAAAGGCAGCGATGAAGCCAGAATTATTATTTTATTTATTCGGGGCTATTGGAATTACATTTTTTAACCATATATGTGCTCTGCACACTTATTTCCAGTTGAAGCGATAGGACATTTTAAATCTGCATACTTAAAATATGACCCGTTATTCCAGTGTTTGTTTGATTTTATGATTAGTTTGTGAAACTGTAAAAACTTTCCACTATTTTTTTCCAATGACAATAATAAAATGCCAAAAAAATGAGAACCAAACCATTTTATATCATTTTTATTTTATTTATTTATTTATTTATTTTTCATTCCATGCATGGAGCCAGAAACTTTTATTGTTGTTGTGATGTCACACAAACCAACAAGTTTACACATAGCAGCTTATTCCGCCTATGGCAGTAGAGCCACACCCTCTCTCCCAGAGTGTCTCAGCCAGGACTGCTTTCAGAATGAGGCGGTAAGTATGAGGAATGAGGGCAGCCAATCAGAACAGAGCTCATTTGCATGTGCATCAGTCTTCAAGACACAATCATAAAAACGGCCTATTCAACTCGAAGGTGTAAAGAGAAGTTGGAAAATGGTTGTGAAAAACTGAAAAAAGAAGATGAGATATGAGATCACGGATTAGATGCAAACTAGTTTACCTAACCCTAGTTTCACATTTAGGTTTTATTTATCGACCTTCGGTGCAGCATGAAGCGTAAAGATTTACCCAATTTTGTTGTGTGATTAGCATCATGAGACAGCCTGTGCTAACCTGAGCATTCATTTCTTATTCATGTATAATTTACAGCACTAACATAATGTGTGAGGCTTCCTTAAAGCTGCTCCGTAGATGTGCAGTCCTAGGGGGATGGGGGATAATTGACAGGCCCTGTGTTTTGGAAAGCTCTGCATCTAATTAGCACAGGCTTTCTGGTTAGCCAGGACATGGGATTTGGCAGTGTGAGTGCACTCGCGCTGCCTGGCTTTCCTCATTAAAACCACACACACCTCCCGCTGAAATGGACCTGCACGGACCCCCTCTAGCCCGCAAATTACACCGGCGGTGCTTTCCTCTCTCAAATGCTTTGTAGGTGGCATAATGTAGATTGAAAAACAAAATCTTAGCTGTTCAGCCATTTAGCAGATGTGCTAAATGACTTTTTTTCTGTGTTCTGTGGCTTTATTTTTGTTTAATCTTGCTCCTTATGATGTCATTTTGTTTGTTTATACATGCTTAATCAAGTTCCCGTTATGTTTCCTCTTCAGTCGTTAAAAGAGTCTCACTCCATAAGCTTTCCGTTCCTCTGAATGATCAGAGAGGGAATTAGCATATAGCATCTACAGGCTAAAGAGCGGACAGGCAGCGAGATGGCTCTGCTAATAAGGGTGTGTTCCCTGGATGGAGGCAGAGTGCAGTTTGTGTTTAGTGGCAGACAGACAGGAGCTGTAATGGGCATTAGGAATGTTTACTGTGGGCCATTTAAGCCCTAGGTGAGTCACTGGACTGACCAGGGCAGAAGTGCATACCCATGGATTTGTGTCCAGGCTTTGGCCAATTCGGAGGAAATGTGGCTTCACTCAATTCAGGTTCAAGTTCAAGTTAATCTTTATTATGCTTAAATGGGAAATTCCATTGGCAATAGAACTTCCTTGTAGCCTTGGGAAATGTAACAGTAATAAGGTTTACAGTAATATTTAAAAATGCTGAATTGAATGAATCTGAATGGGCAAACAAACACATTCCATTAATTAATATTATAGATGCGTCACTGATTCGTGGTATGGGAGCTCACTGATAGGTAGCGCTGATAGAAAGAGGGGGAAAATCAGAGCCAGGAAAAACTAAGCAGGAAAGTGGCTCAGCGACAGATAACCCTGAATTCACACTTGTAGAAACATGACATTACAAAGCAGCGAAAGGGAATTCATTTCTAATGACAACTTGCGAGTTCTGGCAACAGGAAGCAGCCAAATCAGTTCTGGTGACAGGAAGCCGATCATATATTAGAGACGCAAAGTGGACAGAATCTGTAGTGCAATAAAGCTGAGCAAGATCCTAATAATGTAAATTAGAGCTAAGCGATGTGGCGTTTACCAATGGGAATTGAACATGGTGGTATGTGCTTTAGCTCCACCACTGTGAAACAGTATCCTCCCCTGTTGGTTCCTAGATATTTGTTCCTGCTTAAAATGGAGGAATGATGGTGGTGCTTTCCATGCAAACAGATGTCACCTATTGCTAAGACCATACAGTTTTCTTCTCATACTGAGTGCCCTGGGAGTGATGCACTCTGCAGGGATTAAACTTTCAGAAAAGCGATTTCCCTCCAGGATTTTCATTTCCAGTGGGAACACATCTGATTTGGGGTAAGAATCATGGGGGAAGTTATCTGATTTGTGGTCAAATTATGGCCAATGGTCAGCTCACATTCAGAAAGGCCCCCAAGTGATAAGCTACCAGTGATTTGGGCGATAAGAGGTGAAAATTCTCTGCAGGGTAAGAGCCACAAACACGTTCAATTTCAGCTTCCACTCTTAACACCAGCCACTCAACTTTTACTCTCTCAAATATCCTCGAAACAGGGTTATTTCAGCATCAGCTGGAACCGAGCCTGTGCTGTGGTGGTGTGTGGGTCATTGGCCTGCTAACTGAGCTATCATTAGCTTGGCAAAAACACTGCAGTCCCAAACACCACAGATTTCAGCTTTCAGTCACTCCAACACCAGCCACTCCACTTTTACTCTCAGACATTAGTTTATCATCCACACTTGTTTCAGCAGAGCAGCAGCCAGAATCAAACCTGTACTGTGCTGTGTGGCACTGTTTGAGCCTGTAGTCTGTTCGCCAAGCTAATGATGAGTTAGTCAATCAGGCTTCAGATCCAAACACCACAGAACAGGTTCACAAGGGTGCACAAACTTACCTGAATGTCAAAATATTAAATATTTTTTAATATTATCTGAATCTGTAGAACCACCCTTTCTCTTCTATCATATCATGACTCACTTTTGAAGTTATGAGCCTATGAATAGGGGTTAAGATACATGTCATCTATCTTTCACTGAGGAATTTGTGTGTCCATCTGTATTTTTATGTGACCAATGGGCACTCAAGAAATCATGAAATACTTA
This sequence comes from Pygocentrus nattereri, assembly GCF_015220715.1. Taxonomy (NCBI): domain Eukaryota; kingdom Metazoa; phylum Chordata; class Actinopteri; order Characiformes; family Serrasalmidae; genus Pygocentrus; species Pygocentrus nattereri. Next base: position 16,940,998 of record NC_051227.1, read on the forward strand.
CTCATCAGCCAGAAACCCGATGAAGATAACAAAGCATTATCGATATGAAACATACAGATATCATGTTATATGCCCATGCCTTTACAGGAGAATTTAAGATATCGCCGATGTTCAAAGAGAAGCATGTATCTGAGTTTTTCTCATCTTCATCAGTTGAATATCATTCAAATGCATTACATTGTGTGAAAATTTCATTACGACAATCAATAAAAATGCTCCAAAACTGCTTGGAGTAAAATTTCTTTACATTAACTTACATTGAAACTAAAGAACATTATTACTCTCTGCTGTAAACTTACCATTTTGGAGATACCTGTTTTTCTTTGGACAGCCCTTTGGCCTTTGACCGCAAAGGGTTAATTTAGCCTTTCTGCCCCTTTAGCGCCAACTGCTCAACTTCACTCTTTCAGATTTGAATTATTATCATGTTAACTTGTGTCTGTGCTTTACTCATTCAGAATCAAACTTCTGTGGTGAGCAGAGCTGTTATCATGCTAGCTAAGCTAATGCTAACTGGCTACTCTCTCCTAGTTAGCAGCTTTTTAACTTTTAGCAATTGTTGGTCAGTTTGACATCAAACAATGGCTCAAAAAGAGCTGTGTTCACTTATTTGGGGACTGTGTAAGTCAACTTAACTTCAATTTTGACATAACAAGACAAGACAGCACAAATGACGAGGCTGAAGTTGACATCTTTGTCTCCAGAATCTTCCAACTTAAATGAAGCTGCACATATAAACAGTGGAAACGTGCCCTGAGTGGTTTAACATTGAAATGCACTGTCAATCCTAATTAAAGCTGGAATTACATTGCTGTTAAAGTGCACAGTGGACAAGTTTTTCCTGAAGTAGGTGTGAGTCATTTGCTGCCTGATCCATCAGTTTAGTTGTCCATTTCGGTTATTTGTACTTATCTGTATCTTCTTTTATCATTTAAAACACATGGCGGAAAGTTTCAGAATGTTTCAGAAGCAGCAGAGCACTAAGAGAGCTTATTATCTATTGCAAAAACCTATAATAAGTAATAATAATCTGTAGTAGTTACTGAATATTTCATAGCAATTTCTGGATAATTTATATTGTTCACAGAATAAATCATAGCAAATGCTGAATTCTTTACGGGACATGCTAAATCATTTGTAGTAGTTGCTGAATAATTTATAGATATCGAATACTTTACTGTAGTTATGGAATAATTCATAGTATATGCTGAATAATTTACAGTACATAGTGAGTAATTAATAATAGTTACTGAATAATTCATAGTAGTTAACTTAATAATTCATAGTAGACACTGAATAATTTACAGTAGTTATGCAATGAATCATAATACATGCTGAATAATTTATAGTAGATAGTGAATAATTAATAATAGTTACTAAATTTCTAAGTAGTTAAATTATTAATTTATAGTAGATACTCAATCATTTATATCAGTTGCTGAATACTCCATAGTAGTTATTGAATAATTTATAGTAGATGTTGAATACTTTATAGTAGTTACTGAATAATTTATAGTACTTACTGAGTAATTTATAGAGGTTACTGGGTAATTTATAGAAAATACTGAATAATTCATACTAGACAATAATTCATAGCAGATTTTTTTCATAGCATGTACTGAACAATGTATAGAAGGCTTGTTAGTGAATAATTCGTAGCAATTTCTGAATAATATATGGTATATACAGAATAAATCATAGTAAATACTGAGTTTATAGGAGGTACTGAATAATGCATAGTAGTTAAGTTAGCACTAATAAGTCTGATAAGAATAATACCTGAATAATACGCCTGCGTTTAATGAGTTGAAAAAGCAGTTTTTCTTTTTCATTAAAAAGCAGCTCAGTGCCCATGGCATTAATATGACTCATGAAATGCTGAGCTGATCAACTGCTTGTCAGAATATTAACCTATAATAAAGCAGGATATAATCCTACTTCATCTTTATAATCAAGATGTCTTGCGTGAAGAAAGTCAAATAGCCAATAGTCTATTTGTTTTGACTCATGCACCATTAATGATATCCCTGTCTACTGGGTGTTTGTAGCCCCTGGTGGGTCCCATGGCTTGTCTGCTGTAGGGCTGGAGCTGTTGATTCATTAGGGCTGTCAGCCAGTGCCGGTGAGAGTAATGCTTTTATGCAGGATTAGAGCAGGGCCACCAGAGTTAGCTCTACTGGGAAATAAATACATCAAGGATGCACCCCCCCCTTAAGCCAGCCATTAGTCCAGAAGTCAACACCGCTCCTGTGGATTTGCACATTTGTTTCACTGAAGCTTCTGATGGCCCAGACTTTCTGAAAGGCGGCTGTTTCTCTCTGAAACAGACAAAAGCAAGGAGAGGTAAATAGTTGGGGGATTTACAAAGTGCAAACTGCTTTATGTATGGCTTTAAGTCATAGTCCAGGGTTGAGCAGTGTCTGCTTTTTACTGGCATACCTGTCCCCAAATATCACCACAGAACAAGGTGCTATGATGGTAATGTTTAACACTGTATAACAGAACAGTTACTGAGTGGTGAATTGAAAATTCAATTCATTGATTTTTCACTGGCTTACATGAACTGAATATTTCACTCTGAATTTATTCATTAAGCAGTTTATAAGATCTATTTGGAACTTTCAAATACCACAGAATACCGTATTGTCACTTTTCCACACACTGGCAGTGGTTTAGGAAGGGGTAAAAGTTCTGTGTGTTGAGATATTTAAGTGGATGAAAGTTTATGTGAATAGCAGAATCAGTCTTTAATTCTGAATGTCACTCTTTATTATTCAGCAGTTGATCCTAAGAGAAATTACTCAGCAACTACTATAAATTATTCGGTATCTACTATGAATTCTTCAGCAACTAATATGAATTATTCACTAGCAACTATGAATTATTCAGCAACTCATATGAATTATTCAGTGTCTATTATGAATCATTGAACAACTATTATGAATGATTCAGCAACTAATATGAATTATTCAGTATCTACTATGATTTACTCAGCAACTATTATTAATTATTCAGTATCTAGCATGAATTATTCAGCAACTATTATTAATTATTCAGTATCTACTATGAATTATTCAGCAACTAATATGAATTATTCATTATCATCTAAGAATTTGTCAGTATCTACTATAAATTATTCAGCAACTAATATTCATTATTCAGTATCTTCTATTAATTGTTTAGTTTCTTCTATTAATTACTCAGTAACTACTATGAATTATACAGCAACTAATGTGAATTATTCAGTAACTATTTTGAATGATTCAGTACTTTTATGAATTATTTAGCAACTCTTTAAACTAAACTTTAAAGGCTCATATGTGAGCCCACACTTCCATTCTTTACTCTCGCATCACATCTACTTACATATTAGTTTCATAATATGTACTGATAATTCATAGCAGTTACTGAATATTAATTCTAATTCTAATTAATACAAAAAGCAAAAGTGACAATAAAACAATAACAAATGACAAAAGCCACAACGGCAATGCAAAAATGACAAAGAGATCTCAAATTTCCACAAACAAGAGGATTATAAATCACTTTAAACTGGAATATCTGTTACTGGAAGCAGAGGCCATTATCTACCCACAAGTCTATTTTTCATGAATTACCATTCATTACCATTTCAGTGTCAATCCATTAGTTTGACCAGCTAATCCATCCAATTACCGGTAGTATTATATAATTTCCCAACAATTTATTTCAGATTTTCTTTATGGCTCTGTTAAAAGGCTGGCTAACATTGTGTGGAGCTGCGTTTCTCGACTCTGTTCCCTATGCTTCCTGCAGAATACCCAATTTGGAGAAGGAGGGCCGGGGGCTCTTTATAGCCCCCTCCCAGGCTCAGAGTGCAGGAATTGAAGTGTGACTGTGAATATGAATCGGCCTTTTAGTCCACGCGCTCTGGAGGACCAGGGGAATACATTTGTGTGAAACTCCGAGGCGAAGAAAGAGCCACACTTTCACTCCTGATGGATGTGGAAATGACACAAAAAGATATTCAAACACATTCTGGCTATAAACACGGCGGACGTTAAGTCAGACATAAGAAGATATATCAGCACATTCCGTCTCTTTCTGACCGGACAACCTTCATTTTAATGCCTTCTCATTTTCAGTGGAATAGGAAGTTGAATATGAAGAATATAAAATGAGAATGAGACACATTCCTGTGATTAGAGTTATATTGCTCTGAAGCCACAATCCAGGTTTTTCATTCTACTAAAAATGGGCTTTAAAATGACTAGAACATACAGTCTGCATGTCTGTTAATGTAGGCGATCAGCCAAGTCATGATATATGAGGCTAGCCAGTAATGGAAGCTTATATCCCACCAATTAGCGGTGTGCAAACTTGCCTCAAACCTTGTTGTAGCAGTGCCTGCTCTACCTAATATGTGACATAAGCAGCGGCTTAGAGCCTCTGCAAGGCAGTGCGAAGTGCAGTTCTTCTACATTGATTTATTTATACCACACTTATCTATATACTTGAAGTTCAACAACTGGATGTTGAGAATAAGAAGCTAAACTAAATTAAGCACCTGCTAGCGATTCTCTAAAAGACAATTCTAGGTCAAGAAGAAGAAGTCACTGGTATGCAGGTTTAGGTACTTGGACTGTGATTGATCTGGGTTTAGATAATTAGACTGTAATTAAACCAAATTTAGATACGTATACTGTGACTTGTCTGAATATACTAGATACTCAGGCTCAGATTAATCCCAGTTCAGACATTCAGGCTGTGATTAATCCAGGTTCAGACATTCAGGCAGTGATTAATCCAAGTTTAGATACTCAGGCTGTGATTAATCCAAGTTTAGATAGTCAGATTGTGATTAATCCAAGTTTAGATACTCAGGCTGTGATTAGTCCAAGTTTAGATAATCAGGCTGTGAGTAATCCAGGTTTAGATAGTCAGATTGTGATTAATCCAAGTTTAGATACTCAGGCTGTGATTAATCCAGGTTTAGACACTCAGACTGTGATTAATCCAAGTTTAGATACTCAGGCTGTGATTAGTCCGTTTAGATAATCAGGCTGTGAGTAATCCAGGTTTAGATAGTCAGATTGTGATTAATCCAAGTTTAGATACTCAGGCTGTGATTAATCCAGGTTTAGACACTCAGACTGTGATTAATCCAAGTTTAGATACTCAGGCTGTGATTAATCCAAGTTTAGATACTCAGACTGTGATTAATCCAAGTTTAGATACTCAGACTGTGATTAATCCAAGTTTAGATACTCAGGCTGTGATTAGTCCAAGTTTAGATAATCAGGCTGTGATTAGTCCAAGTTTAGATAATCAGGCTGTGAGTAATCCAGGTTTAGATAGTCAGATTGTGATTAATCCAAGTTTAGATACTCAGGCTGTGATTAATCCAGGTTTAGATACTCAGACTGAGATGAATCCCAGTTTAGATACTCAGGCTGTGATTAATCCAAAGATTTCCATCCTCCTGTCGATGTGGGGAAGTTGTCCTGTGCCCTTAGAAACACCACCAAAGCATAATGTTTCCGCCTCCATGTTTGACGGTGGGGATTGTTTTCTTGGGGTCATAGTCAGCATTTCTCTTCCTCCAAACATGGCGAGTTGAGTTGATGCCAAAGAGCTCGATTTTGGTCTCATCTGACCACAGCACCTTCTCCAGTCCACATTCTTCAGCTCATTCCAGCCTTGTGCAGGTCTACAATGTTGATTCTGACATCCTTAGACAGCTCTTTGGTCTTGGAGAGATCCATGTTGTAGAGGTTGGAGACTGATTGATTGATTGATTCTGGGGACAGGTGTCTTTTATACAGGTGACATGTTGAGACAGGTGCCTTTAATGCGGGTGACGAGTTGAAATTAGGAGTATCTGTGGGAGCCAGAACTCTTAATGGTTGCTAGGGGATCTTATTATTTATCTGCTTATTTCACTCATTGAAATGCAAATAAATGTATATATTTTCTTTTCAATATTCTATTTCTCACTGTTAAAATAAACCTACTATTAAAATTATAGACAGTTCATTTCTTTGTCAGTGGGCAAACTTACAAAATCAGCGAGGGATCAAATAATTATTTCCTCCACTGTATATGCAATATACACTATATTTCCAAAAGTATTCACTCACCAATCTAAATCATTGAATTCAAGTGTTCCAATCAATGCCATGGTCACAGGCATATAAAACCAAGCCCCTAGGCCTGCAGACTGCTTCTACAAATATTAGTGAAGAATGGGTCGCTCTCAGGAGCTCCACCTGTGTAAAGCACAGTGGTGTAAAGCGTCTCCACTGGACTCTGGACAAAGTGGAGATGTGTTCTCTGGAGTGACCAATCACACTTCTCCGTCTGGCAATCCGATGGACAAGTCTTGTCCTGGTGGTTGCCAAGAGAACGGTACTTCTCTGACTGCATTGTGCCAAGTATAAAGTTTAGTGGAGGGGGGATTATGGTATGGAGTTGTTTTTCAGGAGTTGGGCTCGGCCCCTTTAGTTCCAGTGAAAGGAACTCTTAATGCTTCAGCACCAAGAGATTTTGGACAATTTCAAGCCCTCATTTTTCTGGGAACAGTTTGGGGACGGCCCCTTCCTGTTCCAACATGACTGCGCACCAGTCCACAAAGCAGGTCCATAAAGACATGGATGAGCAAGTTTAGTGTGGAAGAACTTGACTGGCCTGCACAGAGTCCTGACCTCAACTAGATAGAGCACCTGCGGGATGAATTAGAGCAGAGACTGCGAGCCAGGGCTTCTCGTCCTACATCAGTGTCTGACCTCACAAATATGCTTCTGGAAGCTTCCTAACCCTTGTGGAAAGCCTTCCCAGAGGAGTTAAAGCTGTTTTAGCTGCAAAGAGTGAGCCGACATCATATTAAACCCTATGGATCTTACTCAAGTTCATATGCGTGTGAAGGCAGACGAGCAAATACTTTTGGAAATCTAGTGTAGATATGTATTTCATAGTGTTGCTTCATTACAGTTTGCTGAAAGCTATTGTGTAAAAGACAACAAGTGCTCTGACTATCTCCAACGTTAACTTTAGCATTGGCTTTATTATTCACTCATCTGAAGGTGCAGCCTCCGTTCTACATCCTCTCACTTACAAGAGATGAAAACCTACTGCTTTAACGTCAAGGGACTGATTTCCATGGTTTGCTAAATGGAAACATGATTTCCAGAATCCTTTTTTGTCTCTATGAATTGATCCACATGCATGTTTTCTCAGCTCACATATGTCTGCACTGAACATCTTGTAAAGAGTTTGATTTTTGAGGGAATTAATACGTGATGTTTAAATGCTCTCCTCTGAATGCTTCTAAATTTTCCTTTGTTGCTTCTAAAGCTTATTTGTCCTCATCTGTTAGTATAAATATCACAAATGCTACCAGGTGGCCTGAGTTGAAAGTTTAATGGAAGAACATAGCAGTTATAACTAAGAGAGGTCAAACTTTCTCAGAATGTAGCAAACGCTTAATTACTGTATGTTGGTAGTTAATAACATGTAAGTTTTTCTATCCGGCTACTGAAGTCCAAACCAATAGGTGAGCACTCATGGCTGCATCTTCTTGGATACTATGGTTGAAAAAATCTTGATTGATAATTTTCCATTGAATGTTTGAAGATTTAACCCTTTTGTTTCCAAGCAAAACTTAATAATGAAACATTTAATGTTACTTGTAGAGTTAAATACGGTAACACTTTATTCGGGGCGGTCCTTTGAAGATGATTGATAAACTCTCAATAGGGTATCAGTGACACATCACAACATATCAGTGTAGTAGCAGTAATGAAGCATCTGAATACACTGAAGTAAATATCTTGAAGATGTTCTGTTGATACATTACTTACATTAAGTAGATGTTACGCAAAGCCTAACCTTACCAACCTTGCACTAGCCCTAACCCTGGCCCTGATTCTAACTCTAACCTCAACTTCAACCCAAAACCTAATCCTAACCCTAAGCATAATGTTTTTATTTGTCATTTATTTGTCATTAGATCTTCTCTGAAGGCCTAGAAGAACCTTGGGGTTCCTCACTGGTACATATGCATGTATGGTTTTATTATCACTTCCATGATTAAGCCACCAAAACACAAACTGACAGTGTTGTAAATGCAGATTAAGCCTAATCTCAGGCAAGATTACACTCATAATAAGGATTTTCAGTTTAAAATCCTTTCTTATCTTTGACAGAACTTAATCTGCTATAACAGTTACAGTGATCCCAAAGCTCATGTTCTGTAGAGAAGGCTTAACCTATTCTGGGTCTACACTCCACATCAGGAAGTGAAAATCCACTGGAAATCTCTTTATGTTCAGTACTTTCAGTCTTAACTTATGTCCTGTAAAGCAGACTTTAATAAACAGTTGCTGTGATGTGTCGTTAGGGGGAAAGTTAAGTTCCAGACCAACAAAAACAAGCTGAAAATGGAGCCATTCTTTTAACACTGATTTAATTACACCAGTCTTGCTGTGTTTCCTGTGGGCTTTTCTCTCTGTGCAGGATGTGATTGCCAAAGCTCTGAAACACATCGGGGCCTACCAGGAACTGGACAACAAGGAGCAGGTTCAGGCTCTTATTGATCCGGAGATGTGCATCAACTGGCAATTGCTATATGACCTGCAGCGACTCTGGATACCTGGTGCCTAATCAGCTCTGAAGCTGAAATCAAACACAATGATTCTATCCAAAAATACAGCAAGCTGTGTGTTTTATTTACATTTAGTACATTTAACACCTCATATATCAAAAAATAAAACTTTAAAGGTGAAGAAAAACATACAATTAACTTTGACGGCTGGTAACAAGATTTTACATTAATGTAGCGTACTTTTGGTCCATTATTATTGGTCCATTCTAATGCTGACTGTTCACACAGCAGGTAAAAGTGGCCCAAATATGATTTTCTCACCAAATCCTATTTTTTTGTTTGGCTGCTTACAATATCTTTTAAATGTGACCCTATAAGTGACATTAGTCTGAAGAAGATGAGCCCCTAAACTGACCTGCATGCGCAAAAGAACAATTCTTCATGTTGCTTCATAAAGTAAACGATCACGACTGCCAACGAATGCCAGTCGCTCCAGGAAGGTTCAGCTTCATCTTCTCCAGCATCACAGGAGCCATCATGAAGCTTCACTGACTGACAGCTGGGCCCATCACCCAGAATGTGTTCTTGCTTACCATAAAAACAGAACGGTCACTTCTTTGGATCACAACCTCGGATTCTTTAAACTTTGCCTTCAGACTTTTCTTGCAGCTACGCAGTTTCCTGGGCTGATCACTTCATGACATTGCAGCTACAAACTTTCCTGGGCCACCACTTAAGTGATGCTACACTGAAGCTACAAGGTTTCCTGGGCTGATGACTTGATTGATGCTACACCACAGTTACAAGGTTTCCTGATTTGTGTCCTTGGATTCTTTAAACTTTGCTTTCAGACTTTTCCTTGATGCTGTAGCCTCGCTCTCCTATGGCCACGTTTGGCTATTGCTCTCTTCAACCATGGAGGGTTTGGATGGGTCTCTTCTAATTTTTTGGTACAGAAACATCCACCTAAATATTTATGCGTCTCAGCAGCATGAAATTATGACAAATGTGCAATTTGATTTCTGTAAAAGTATGAATTCTGATCTGGCTGTTCAGACTGAGTCGCATTGCTGCATATTGGATACGGATCAGATTTCAGTACCACATATTAAAGTGTCTCTAATCAGAGATTGGATTTGAGCGACTTTACCCTGCTGTGTGAACAAAGTCATGAATCTTATAAATGGTAAAATGAGTGGTATTTTCTGCTCACATCGTGGGTTGAATCTTCCACTCACCTTCTCTCGGCAAGGATCATAAGGGCAGGGACTGCGTCTTTCCTATTCAGGACTGGGCTGTCCATATTCACAAAATTCTGCTGTGAATACTATGTTAGAATGTCTCTAGAAACATTGAACTGCTTCACATTACAAGAGCTTTTATCATGTTTAAACCATAATATAAGAATTTCCTCTTTCTCCACTTCTATGTGCAGTGATACAAGATTCCTTTTTGTCATAGCCATAGATAGACTGTGTGAGGCTGTGATTTCTAAGGGTTAAGGTCTAGCAAGCCTTTTCTAAGACCTATGGACTGCAAGCACAGATTGTGAGATGGATATAAAGGCACAGATCAGGTGGCGGATATAGAAAAAGATTTCAAAGGCTTTAGACTTCCCTTGAAACACGTATGGCATATGGAGGCATCTGCTCCACCAAAACCTTTTCTATGTCAGGTCATCCCTCCAGACTGTATAGAGGCCACCAGCAGCTCTGAACCAACCAAAGTCCTCTATGTCACAAGGCGATTAGTCCATGCTCGAGTGTAAAAATATCACGCGCTCCATAGAGTTTATGGCTGTGAGGAAGAGTGTCAAGAAGAAAGTCAAAAGAAGGAAGAAGACACAGGCTGGATGGTGGAGAATGCAGACTCGTCCCTGATGTAAAACCTGCTGGCCTTTTCCAGAAAACTGAAGTGCTGTGTCCGATCACGCATTCAGTGTGACCGCGACGGCGCAGCACACGGCCGGACCTACACAAAGCTAAATGTGCTCAAGTGGCTCAATGAGTACAGCTGAGTTTCAGAGTGAGGTCTACTTATAGTTAGGCTCATCTGAGGAGCTCTCTAAAGTCAAATGGACAAATGGAAGCCTAAAAAGTCACAGTTACAGCCAATGATAACAAAAAAAGAGTTGTAATTTCGTATGAATTATTTCTCGCTCATACCTCATTGAAACAAGTGGAGAAATGGTATTGAAAGTGCAGATTCTAAACTTTCAATCCACACCACCAGGCGAGATATTTTATTAAGATTCTAATTTGTTGTGTTTGTTGTTGTGTGCACAGCCTTGTTTTTGTATGGAAAGAAAAAAAGCATTGTTTCCATTTTCTTGGCATCCATATGAACAAAACAATTCAGAAATGTGACTCGAACTGTCAGTACAGAATGCAAATTAGATGTAAGTATTATTCATTGCCTGACTGACTACGTACTTAAATATACCCATCAGGCAGACCATTATGACCACCTCTTGTTTCTACGCTCATTGTCTATTTTCCCAGCTCCACTTACTGTATAGCTGCACTTTATAGTTCTACAGTTACAGACTGTAGTCCATCTGTTTCTCTGATACTTTGTTACCCCCTTTTACCCTGTTCTTCAGTGGTCAGGACCCCCATGGACCCTCACAGAGCAGGTGCTATTTGGGTGGTGGATCATTCTTAGCACTGCAATAACACTGATGTGATGGTGGTGTTGGTCATCATCTATTCCTTCATCTGTGGTCAGAGGCCTCTGCACAGCAGCAGATGAGCTATCGTCTCTGACTTTACATCTACAAAGGGACCGATAAGGTAGGAGTGTCTAAGAGATTGGACAGTGAGTGGACACAGTGTTTAAAAACTCCAGCAGCACTGCTGTATCTGATCCACTTGCACCAGCACAACACACACTAACGCATCACCACCATGTCAGCGTTGCTGCAGTGCTTAGAATGACCCACCACCCAAATAGTGCTCTGTGAGGGTCCATGGGGGTCCTGACCACTGAAGAACAGGGTAAAAGCGGGTAACAAAGTATCAGAGAAACAGATGGACTACAGTCTGTAACTGTAGAACTACAAAGTGCAGCTATACAGTAAGTGGAGCTGATGAAATGGACAGTGAGTGTAGAAACAAGGACATGGTCAGAATGGTCTGTCTGATCAGTGTGTCTAATTATGTAATGTCAAAATGAAAGCACTGATTTTAAGGTTTAACTCCTTAAGCTGCTTATTTATTTAATAACTAATGTTACTATTACTATTACATATTTAATTACTATGAATTACCTATTCAATTACAATGAGTTACTATGAATTGAAATTAATTGAACTAGCAATAATAATAATAATAATAATAATAATAATAATAATACAGGATTTAGTAACAACTATAAATTATTAATTAATAACACAGTAAACTGATGTTAATCATTCAGTATCTACTATCAATGGTTCAGTATGTACTATGAAACTGATGTATAAGCTGTGTACAGATTCATAAAGCTTAAAGGCAAACATTCAGGTTGGTTTAAATAGGGATTAAGCCTAGTCCTAGACAATATTTTCATTTCAGCAACCAATGTCCATGCAGCATGCTGCGTAGTCAGGACTAGGCTTAAGCTCTATATGGCAACACCCTCCGTGTTGAGGCCTTTACACGCAGAGGGTGATTTACTCAAGTGATTTATTCAGACGACAGTAAATTCAGTTGAGCATATGTGTAAGAGATGATATCTTAAATTGATTTTTCTCACAGCGAAGATGCAATGTTATTTTTTTCCCCTACGTTTGTTTTTTGTGAACTTTCACAGCTGAAACTCTAATGACAACCTAGATGACAAACAGGCTGTGTACCAGCAAATGGAACTTTTCCACAAGCTCATTTGTGATCCTGAGTTTAAAGCCAGTTTTTATTCAACTTAAACTTGGAACTAAGTTGTAAATAAATCTTAAACTGAAACTTTGCTTGTGTGTAAAAGTGATTTCAGAGCCACTCGGTTCTCCCTGATGGAAACTGTTTACCTTCAGTGTTTTGTGCTTATCATCATTTTAATAGACGTCAGCGTCACTAATTAATGACGTTCTATTAAAAGACTGGTTTACCAAGAGAGACGCTGGAGGATTTTCACCTGAAATCAGTTCATGAAGCGAGTCTTGTTATAAAAATGATAACAGGACATCAGAGCCATAATTAATCTTTTAGTACTTTTACTTTTGATACTTAAGTACATTTGAAGGTAAATACTTTAGTACTTTTACTCAAGTGGAGGTCTAAAGGGAGGAACTTCTACTTTTACTGGAGTAATATTTTACCTTGGGTGTCTCTACTTTAACTCAAGTACATGGTTTGTGTACATCATCCACCACTGCAGACAAACTTCAGACTTTAAGATGGCTAGTACTGTTCAAGTTAAGCGACTTTCACTCATTCACTTAACTCTGTTCAAGTGAGAAAAAAAAATAGACAGAGCAGGAAGTTTATCCATAAGTGAACAAAGCAGACCATCAGACCGGTCACCTTAAAGACGGTCGCACTTCTCTGTTGTTGTTGCTTTTTTCCTCTTCCTTGAAAAGCTCTCTCCTGAGTAGGGGGAAATTCTCCTATGGAGAGTGCATAATTGCTCTAATGTAATAGCCCCCCTTTCTTTTTTTCAGGCTATTAAGTTTGACCCTGAGACCCATCTTCCTGTAATCACGGACAGCTGCACCGGCTGCACTCTCAGCCTGAGCGTCCGCCCCATCATCGACTGCATCAGGATGGTTACCAGGGCAACGCCGTACGTGCCCAAAGGGGCCTGCCTCCAGTTAGCCCCGTTTGCTAAAGCAGCCCAAAAGCTCTTACCTGACCACAGGAAAAAAAAAAAAACAAAGAGGGAGGGAAAGGCTGAAAAACGGAGGACCGGCACAGAATCTGCTCATAATTGCTGTGTAGAAAAATTACCTTTATTATGAAAATGAATAATTGGCTGGTAGAAATAATTGCCTCCTATTCCCAAGCCAGTTATGCAGAAAATAACTGTGCCAGCCCGGAAAAAAGGAAAAGTTGCATTATTTCCAAAACAATAGCCTGCAGTGTTGATGTTTTGTCCATCTCTTGAAGGTGTGTGTATCTGAGGTCACACTGTATATAGACCGTATTAATATAAATATTAATTTATTCATATCATATATTTCTCCTGTACCTTATAACTTGTGATTTATAAAAATGAGAAGAAATCCAAAGTATCAGCACATTAGGAAATAATTAAAATCTATAACATCCACAAAGACTAAACTAATAACGAATGTACATGTTTAGTTTATTCATGACGGTTCTCTTCAAACATCTGGACTGTTTTTATTATAATCATGCATACATTATTTATTTTTGATGCTAAGCAAATGATTTCAACTGCTATGTTTACATGCACACCAGTGGTTCAATAGCAGTCGGATTCAGCCCAGTTAAAACAAGGTCCAGGCCAATATGAGTCAAATTACTCAAGATACATTTACACATGTAAACACTTAGGAAGCAGATTTACACTGTTAGAATTGAAGGTTCTGTGCAGATCAATTTTCGTTTTTCAAGTTACAAACAGTGTAAATGGTCCCTCAAAGGTTCTACAGTGGTTTTAAGGACTGATTGTGAACCTTAAATCAGGTTTTCCAGGTGAAAAGTTTGTATTTGTACCTTTTCCTAACCAAATGTTTTAAAACAGAGTAGTAGAATAAAAGTCCTGGAGGCGAGACGGGGTGTGTGGAGTCAGTACAGCTTAGAACATATTATTTTTTTATATGGATTATGATACAATTATGTTTCCTGACTAAAGGTAGTGATATGTACCCTTAAGGGTCCCACCCCAGTAACAAGAGGGGTCCCGCCCCACTAATAGTTTACCACCTTTATTTCTGAGAGTGTACGAGAGGCACTAATTACCAATGATCCATCATCACGTTTGCTCTGGTTGGGGTCGCCAGGTTAGTGGGTCATCTACTGGGACCTTCCATGTAAATGAATCCAGGCACAATTTTGTAATTAACATATAAGCAGCACTATATAACTACATGTTGGCTCACATGCTTTTTGTATGGAAGCCTGTTTCCACCAGGAAAGTAAAAAAAAAAAAAAAAAGTAAAAAAAAAAAAAACAATTAATAAAAAAATGATATTTTGACTTAGTGAGTGAGAAGGTCGCACTTTACATTAAGGGTCACAAATTCATTGATAATTGTATGCTAATAAGCAAGTAATTGTAATTATCATCATTTACATATTAATTACATGCTTATTAAGCACTAGTTAGTGATTAAGTACTTAGTAATTAGCCATTGAGTCCACTTTTAAGTGGTAGTTGAGCTTGTCATTAATTCACAGCTTAATTACTGACTAAATGTGAACTAACTGCTGCTTATTAAACTGATAATGAGCTAAAAGGTGTGTTAACTCATAAATGCATGACATGAGAACTAACCGGTATTTATCTGTTAATCCCTTGAATTATCTGTTAATTAGTCTACTCATAGGTCGACTAAGAACTTTGTCAGGCTACTGTGTGAATGTAAACATGGTTAATGATAAATGTGCACCTGTGATAATTCACTTGTCATAAATAAAAGGAATTCAACAGGAGACGCCAGCTGGGCAGCCCAGAATCTAATCTTACACGCACACATATAAGCCAACATACTAAAACCATGGCTCTCCCTGCTTTTACATTTCAGTGTGCAAAGACTGAAGCATCCAAATTGTGTTCATGACCATGCCTCAGATACGTCAATTGAACAGTTATGTGGGACACAATTGATTAGTTTTGCCAAACGAAGCGTCTTTGTTGCTGATTTGAATAAAAGTTTGAGATGCCGGTGCTCGCTCTCTGTTCTGTTAATGTGATTTCTGCATGACTGTCGGCTTTGCAAACAAACACCACGCTGGACCGCTCTGAAGACAGAGTTAATTAAAATGCTATCATAACCATCTCTTTCAAAAAAAAAGAAAAGCAAAGAAAAGAGACCTACTGTGAGGATTTCGTTTGAAATGCATGAAAACGCTGTTCCTGAAAAACAGCAGCCGCACACGCCGGAGTTATTTCAGCGTTATTACGGCCACACAATAATAAGGGATTACAACGAAAGCTCTGCCTTCACAAATCTTCCGTTTGCACTGGAATGTCATTGATTTGTCCAAGACTTAACTTGTTTTGTGTTTGAGTGCGGAAAACAATGAGATAAGAAAATGCCTATATTTACATTGCTTTGGCAGTAGTGCTCGTCATCGGCCGTTACTCAGCATTGTAATACAATGACACTTAATGCTCAGAGCATCTGCTGAACACAGGGGTTTATATTTAAAAAAACCCTCCTACATCCTAAAACAAAATAATCTTAATGAACCCATTAACATCTCCTATTCTCGTATAGGCAAAGCACAGAGCTTAATTCCAAACATATTAATATGGTGTAACACCAGTGACATTCTGGTTCAAATGAAGGATTTTGGAAATGGGCTGACTCATTGTTGGTCAGGTGACCATGTGTATTTAAAATCAGTAATAAAAAGGATAATATGGCATTATTTTGTCAAAATTTTAATTACCTGGCCATTAAAGCCCATAACACCAGTGACACATAGACATTATGGGCTGCCTGATAAACTGAATTATTAATAAATTAATTAAATATAGTGAGCAAGTGTGATTCGCCTTCTTAGGCCGTGAGATGCTTCCTCTCTTATAAGCCTCAACCCAAAGAAATAGTTTAATAGAGCTTAAAATACTGTATTAACATGTAATATAAGAGTCCTGATAACACCACTGACCACAAATCTCTGTGACAAATTAATTTTCATTTTAATGAAATACATATATTTTAAAATGTTGCGTAATGTTAATGATATAAAAAGTGAACATGAATGTGTTTCATACAATATTGTTTGGTGTTTGTTCCTTCCGGCCTTCATTGTATTTATCCTGTGTTCCTTGTCATGTCTGTCTCCCGATCTATCCGTTTTGGCTCCCTGAACCCTGGAGCATCTTGTCCCTGATTATGAATTTGCCCCTAATAAATCTCACTTCTCTACGCATATGCATCAGCCTCATCATCGCTCCACAGCATTACAGAAATCAGAGAATCGTAAAAGCATTATTATTTAATCTTAGGTCAACTGTGTAAATGTATATACCAGTTTTTGGAGCTGTGTCTAATATTTTAGGCATCTTTTTAAGCCCTGCAATCTTTGTGACCTGGTTTCCCATCCAAATGAAGAATGATTCATTTTTGACCAGAGTCTGTGAGATTCTGCTGAATGTGTACTGTGGGAAATGCTTGCATGCACATTTTTGAGGACCATAGTCTGAGAGTTTACTCTGCTTTATGCTTTCATGTAACTGAATTAACGCACACTGATTTCACACCATAAATGTGCTAAATTTAGCCAAACCGCTCATGTTTATCTGCCTCCCATGCAGGTCTGTATAAGAAAATACAAGCAGCACTATAACCATACCTGCTAGAGATGATTATGAGATTTGTTATCAGAGTTTTATTACAAGTCATTCAGGGTTCCAATGAGACAGATAGAGCTCTAGATATGAGATGCTATGGTTATTGCTCCTGAACACTGGAGTCCTCCACAGCAGCATCCACCCAGCATCTCCTGCCCTTCCCAAGCTGCCAGACATCCATCGCACTGCATCGTTCTACTTCCTCCATTTGATTGCAATTAGGAAATGATGTGTCTGGACCATGGCCAGGCATGCCTACTTAAATTATTCATAAATGTTAATAGGCGGACCGAGAGCCCTCCCCTTACCTTCCTGTTCCTCCTCCGCTCTCGCATGATAGAGAAATAATATTGACCTTTCCTGCCGTGCTTCTGCGGTCAACACCTGGAAGGAGGTGTTTGATCATCCATAACCTCTGTGTCTTTTTAAAAAGGCCACTTTTGTCCAGCCTTTGTATTTAATATTCATTTATTTTCACTAGCTTTTTTTATGCTAGCCTTAAGTAGATAACAATAACCTCTTTTTGATGATAAAATAAAACCACTACTTTGTTGTTGGAGCTCGTTATTCTGTGGGAGTTTAGAACTTCTCTATATTTTTAGGGTCATTTTTACTACATGTGGCCTGTAGTAGCCATGTGAATTCTAAACTACAACTTTAGGCAACATACACTATATTTCCAAAAGTACTTGCTCGTCTGCCTTCACATGCATATGAACTTGAGTGACATCCCATTCTTAATACATAGGGTTTAATACGATGTTGGCCCACCCTTTGCAGCTATAACAGACTCTTCTGGAAAGGCTTTCCACAAGGGTTAGGAGTGTGTTTATGGGAATTTTTGACCGTTCTTCCAGAAGCACATTTGTGAGGTCAGACACTGATGTTGGACGAGAAGGCCTGGCTCACAGTCTCCGCTCTAATTCATCCCAAAGGTGTTCTATCAGGTTGAGGTCAGGACTCTGTGCAGGCCAGTCAAGTTCTTCCACACCAAACTCACTCATTCATGTCTTTATGGACCTGCTTTGTGCACTGGTGCGCAGTCATGTTGGAACAGGAAGGGGCCGTCCCCAAACTGTTCCCACAATGTTGGGAGCATGAAATTGTGCCGAATCTCTTGGTGCTGAAGCACTAAGAGTTCCTTTCACTGGAACTAAGTGGCCAAGCCCAACTCTTAAAACCAAGGACTCTTATTGGTATAGTGTAAGGTGCTTGTCCAGGTGGTGATTGAACCCCAGTCTACAGCATAGAAGGCAGAGGGGTTACCCATTACATTAACCAACCACAACACTTGAAAACTTCTTTATTCTGTCTTCTGTGCTAGTATCTTTCATTGAGCTGGGTTTTTGGGGTCTCTGGCCATCTACAGGTATTCACAGACTGCCTTGATTTAAGTTTTATTGGAGCCCGATGAAGGACTTTTAGCTTGAAACATCACAAAGTGAGATTACACTTCAGTTTGGGGAGTAAACTACATGCAGGTCTTAGCACCTTGTCTTAGTCCAGCACTTGTGTTCAGTGTTTAGAACGTGTATGCACATTTCACATTTTCCCATTTTCACCATCAGGTAAGCATGGTGAATGAGATCTAAAAGATTGATTGGTTCTGCAAAGCAAGCATTTTTTATCTACATTTCATTGGCCTAGTGCACTTTAACTTGAATTATGAACATCCTGAGATTGAGTGGAAATTGAGTTCTCCTTGAATTATTCAGGTATTAGATATGCGTCTTAAATCATAAGAAATGGACCAAGGCAGATATTATTCAAATCACTAGCATGTCTGTAGGGGGTTTGTGGTCATTATAATTACTCATTCATTCATTTGGAAGATTTATTTATAGCACAATCTATTTGTGAGGTTCAACTGTGGGCACATAAAATGGAGCAAAAACAACTGGAAAATAGCCACAGAGCGTTTATCTTCTACCTTTATAATTGTAGCATTGTACTAGAATATATTTGATATATATGTACAACACTTGTGCTATATGACCAAAAGTATGTGGACACCTCACCATCATATTTAGAGGAGCTTGTTGAACGTCCCAGTCCAAAACCAATGGAGTTAAACCCCCTTTGCAGGTATAACAGCATCCACTCTTCTTGGAAGCTTTCTACAACAGTTTGGGTGTGTCTGTGAGAATTTATGTCCACACTGTCAAAAAAGCATTTGTTAGGTCAGACACTGATGTTGGATGAGAGGGTCTGGCTAGATGTTCTAGTTCAAACCAAAAGTGTCCAGAGGGGTTGAGGTCAGGGCTCTGTGCAGGCCACTGGAGCTCCTCCACCCCCAACTCATCAAATCAAGTCTTTATGGAGCTTGCTTTGTGCACAGGGGCTCAGTCATGCTGCAACAGGAAAGGGTCTTTTCCAAACTGTTGACACAAAGATGGAAGCATATCCTTGTCTAAATTGTCTTTGTATGCTGTAGCATTAATATCACCCTTCACTGGAACTAAGGGACCTAAACCATGAAAAATACTCTCAGCTCATTATTCCTCCTCCACCAAACTTTACTGTTGGCTTTATGCATTCCGGTAGGTAATTATTATCCTGACATCCTCCAAACCCAGATTTGTTCATCAGACTGCCAGACAAGCATGATTCATCACTACAGAGAACACTGATCCAGAATCATATGGCAGACAACTTTTAAGTGCCTTCTCTGTGAGTTTGCATCGTCTTTCACTTTGTGGTTGAGCTGTTTTTGATCCTAGATTCTTCTATTTTACATTAAAAGCACTTAGAGTTGACCGAGTTATTTTACAAACTGACTTGTGGCAGGGGTGGTATCCTATGAGAGTGTCATGCTTAAAGTCACTGAATTTTTCAGTATGACCCATTCCACTGTTTATGTTATCTTGCCTTACCTTATCATATTCTATCTCATAATGCTTAGAGATAAACTGATTATTTATGTAACATGGCTCTGCAAATGATGTTGCCTCATCTTAAAGAAACCTGGCATTGTGGAGGATTCAAATTATGCCTTCATAGTCAATAACAGACAATGTTAGCCTAGACAGATTGCCTGTATGGTGTAGTTTGTACAGTCAAATGAAAATCCAACCTTCAGTAGAGATGTTTTCAGTGAAAATGCCCATAAATTACAGAATTACAGTTTGCTTGTATGGCGTGCAAATGGTATTCAGGAACATTTTAAGGTTAAACACTCCCTGTTAAATTGTGTTTAAACAATCTTGCAGATCTAATAAGGCATATTTCATGCAAAAGACATGTATTGAGAAGTGTCACCACCGTGAAAATGGAATTTCCATGGACAAAAACCCATTAATCCACAAAGATGAATAGGTCTAAGTACAGCGCCCTGTGGAACACCATTTGTGATCTCTTCTGAACTACTCGGAAAAGCCTATATGGTGACCATGCCTAATAAAATATGTCAAACGCTTCTGATAAATCCCTAAAAGAGCTGTTCATTTAAACCTCTATCCTCATATCAAGTGGATTCACTGCTGACATGAATACTTCATCAAATAAGAATGCCCCCACAAAGAAATAGAATCAGGCTGTAGGCAGTTTGTTGAAAAACAAAACTGATTCTGTGCTAGTATTAATACACAAACATTAACTTTTGTTTGTTTTAGAATATCGGCAGTAATAAAAAAAAGTGTCTTTCATCCCTATGCCAACAGCGCTGCCTTCATATTTGACCCATTCTTTGACAAATCTAATTTGACAGTACATTCAACTGCTTGCCTCCAAGGAAATTAATGTGAAAGTGACAATAATCATTAAAGCTATTAGCACAGTCCAGCCTGAGCAAATTGGAGCTCCTGGTGAGTGGTGTTTGGATTCCTGACCCCTGACCTGGGCTAATTTGCATTGGCAGAAGAACCTTTCATTTCAGTCTATTAGGAAGCCAGGAAAGCTATGAGAGTTTCTGAACATGGATGATGATTTGTGCCACGATAATGAAGCCAAATTTAATAAAATTGAAAAGTTAGTGAGAAATTGGTCATGGGTTGCTTTACGAAGTGTTCTAGAGAAATGTACCGAGTCACAGTGGTGGTGAGAGAAACCAGACATCTAAAGAGTTTAGTGCCTCAGAGAAAATTATTATATGAAATGACAATTTCACATCAAACCAATCTGAATGGCTTTGTTTACATCTCAGTGATTAAACTATGGAGATATTTTGAATTAGAATTTCCATTTAAGAGCTAAAGTTGACAGGGTCACTGTAGATTCTTAAAAAAGACGGTTCTTTGAGGCTTCTTAAGTAAAGAAAATTGTTCTGTATATCATTATGAACACTCAAATCATGAAACCCTCTGCATAATTAAACAGTTCTTTGCCACCTGAAAGGGTTCTTCAGGTTAATATGCTGTAGATGGTTCTATATAGAACCTTTTTGAAAAAGGTTCCAAGTAGCACCAAAAAAGGTTCTGCTATTGTTATGATGACATACCTAACACAATAGAAGAACCTTTTTGGTGGTATTTGGAACCTTTTTCAAAAAGGATCTATATACAAACATCTACAGCACATTTCCCATCAATCTGAAGAACATTTTCACGAGGCAAAGAACCCTTTAATCGTGCAGAGTTCCTGGTCTTTTTCTTTTGTTCATGGGTTCTTTCTGTTTTCTTTGCGAAAGAACCCATGAAGAACCATTATTTTTATGTGTGTAGTTATAGTTATAGCCTATTTATACTTATGACTTTAAGAAACATATTGTGGTAGTTTATTAATTTCTTGTTCTTTTTTCAAGAAAGCCCAGATTAGACACTTCTAATTGGTTTATTCATTATAAATCACTTTAAGTTGTATTCATTATGGCCCAAACTAGTCCATAATTGTAGGTCAGTATGCACAAATTTCCTATATTTGCATCGTATTAGTGTATAATTGGCAGCAGTGGTTAATTCATATAAGTTCTAGGAAATTCTAGACTTCTAGAGCTATAATGTGAGATACTGGCACAGTGGCCATCCCTATTGACTCACAGCAAGAAGGGCCTGGGTTCGATTCCCCGACTGGAGTCCTTTCTGTATGGAGTTTATATGTTATCCCCATCCAAATACATGTAGTCAGGCCAACTGGAGATACTAAATTGCCCCTTGGTGTGAATGTAGGTGTCTGGCCTGTCCAGGGTGTTTCCTGCCTTCTGCCCAACAAATGCAGGGATGGACTCCAGCACCCCCTGTGAAAAAGGAGAATAAGTGGTTTGGATGAAATTTAACACGCTGTCCTGGTATTTTTGTGTATTGAGTACTTCACTGATATAATGTGTTGAATAAATGATGACTACAACTGCACTTTATAAAATGGTATAAAAGTATTAATGACTTATTTATAACCTATAAGAATTAAAGGTAATACTTTCTATGAATGTCATGTCTGTAAGCATCTATAAGCACATATGTCATCATAATGTATTCATAAGGCATTATAAACATGATTATAAATATTTATAAAAATGAATTACACTGAATTACACTTTATAGCCATGTTTATTATACATTATGATTTTTTAATGTAATGCATTGTAAGCAGTGTTAATAACATGTTATACTTTCAGAGCCAAAGAAGAGAGTCTCAGCTTGGGGAGTTTTTTTATGTCCAGAGATTTCCAGTATTTTATTTCTTGCTGCTGGTGCTGTTTGGGCTGCATCTTTGGGGCTTCAGTCCTGAATATTCAGACAAACAGGCTGTCCAGCCTAGAATTACTGCTCCGATGTGCTTCTACAAATTTAGAATTACTTCTACAATCTTCTTAACCAGTGCCTCACTAAATGTTATATTACATCACAGCAAATCAAGTACCCAGCAGCTCCTCCCCTGAACCCCCTCTGACATCACACTGAGCATGAAGAAGGCCTGGAGAGGGAGAGGCGAGATATGATGCCATGTTTATGATGCCTTATGAATGCATTATAACACGTTATAACATGTTTATAGAAGCTTACAAACATGACATTCATAGAAAGTGTTACTGGATTAATTTCTGCCAGTGATAGACTAACAATATTAGATGATAATACCGGCTAAATAATATGCATAACAATGTCTTGACAGTATGCTCTGTACATTATTACATGCAATAATGCATTTTTTTATTATTATGTACATAATAAATAAAGCTTAATGCACAGTAAACCATTTAGATGTGCTCAATTTGGGTTTTACTGAACAAAGAGCCAAACCTTAATAATAAACCCTCATGATCCTTAACATAAACTGATACTTTTGATATGTGATCACACTGCTGTAATCCACTGTAAAAATATGGTACAGAAGCTGCATTTTAAAGACTGAAGGAAAGAAGAATAGTAGCACTTGGCACAGTTTATCAGACACGCACACACCCAGGATACAACGCTGGCCAATGTCAGTGTTTCCAATACTGCGACTCTCCCTCCAGTCATAAAGAGGATATAAACTCTTGTTTGCTGGTTTAATTAAATTAGCCTGGTGGAGGTAGGATGTCTGTGGAACACTGGCCAATGCTAATCTCATTTTGTCAGGCATTACGTTCCAGCCTTGGCCTGGCCTGCTTTCTCCTGCATGCCAGTGTTGGACACAGGCAGAATCCAAAGAGCACCACCCTGCCAAGCCCTGTCACACTCCAATGGCAACACGCACGCTGTGAAAGCCACACTGTGTCTGGCCTGAAGATGCACTCACACCAAGAACCCTGCATTCATGAGCCTTCTCTGCTACCCCAGTGTTAAGTACCGTACGTCAGGTTCTAACACCAGGGAAAAGACCCGATTGAAAGGAATTCTGCAGCCCAACCTCTGTCTGCTGGATCTGTAGCACACGGTCAATTAGCACAGACGTTTACGTCCCTGTGTTTAGAAAAGAACAGAAAAAGGACATAATAGAAGCGAACGGGAAGCTCCTGAATTCCTTCAGTAAACATTTCTGAATAGCACATTATAAAATGAATTAAATAAATTCTCCAAACAACTGTACACTAGCATTTACAAGTGTGGAATCACTGTTTTATATACATGAAGCTCATTTTGTTGCAGGTGCATGTATAAAAACTAATTAGGAAACATCTATAAAATATAGTTTTTCAAATTATTATAAACAGATAATTACCAGAGGGGAACCCTCAGGGCCTTTAAGGCCTTCAGAGAAGACTTGATGATTTCTGTGTAATAAAAAATGACATGTACTTTTTTCCTTTATACAGAAAGCTTGTTTTTAAGCTCTGCAAGTATTGTAGTAATAGTCATATTTCATTGCTAAGTTTCAGTTGAAATGAACCAAAATCTGTCTTACCTAATCAAACTAACCAAAAACTGTCCAATCAGGTTGGTTAGGCCTTCAGGAACTGAACAGAAGACCTAATATATCAAAAATACACTGATCAGCCATTTCATTAAGTGCATGTCCTTGTATCTACAATCATCTTCTCTACTTACCATATAGGTGTGCTCTGTATTTCTACAGTTACAGACTGTAGTCCATCTGTTTCTCTGCATATTTTGATAGTCCTCTTCCACTCTGTTCTTCAATGGCCAGAACCCCCACAGGACCACCCACAGCAGGTACTATTTGGATGGTGGATCATTCTCAGCACTGCAGTAACGCTAACATGGTGATAGTGTGTTGTGCTGGTGAGAGTGGATCAGACACAGTAGTGCTGCTGGAGTTTTTAAACACCTCAGTGACACAAACCACATACTTACAACCCCAATTCCAATGAAGTTGGGATGTTGTGTAAAACATAAATAAAAACAGAATACGATGATTTGCAAATCATTTTCAACCTATATTCAATTGAATACACTACAAAGACAACATATTTAATGTTCAAACAGATAAGCTTTATTGTTTTTTGCAAATATTCACTCATTTTGAATTTGATGCCTGCAACACATTCCAAAGAAGTTGGGACAGGGGCAACAAAAGACAGGGAAAGTTGAGTAATGCTCAAAAAACACCTGTTTGGAACATTCCACAGGTGGACAGGTTAATTGGAAACAGGTGAGTGTCATGATTGGGTATAAAGGGAGCATCCCTGAAAAGCTCAGTCATTCACAAGCAAGGATCATCACTTTGTGAACAACTGCGTGAGCAAATAGTCCAACAGTTTAAGAACAATGTTTCTCAATGTGCAATTGCAAGGAATTTAGGGATTTCATCATCTATAGTCCATAATATCATCAAAAGATTCTGAGAATCTGGAGAAATCTCTGCAAGTAAGCGGCAAGGCAGAAAACCAACATTGAATGCCCGTGACCTTCAATCTCTCAGCTGGCACTGCATTAATAGCCGACATCATTCTGTAACGGATATTAACCACATGGGCTCAGGAACACTTCAGAAAACCACTGTCAGTGAACACAGTTCGTCGCTCCATCTACAAGTGCAAGTTAAAACTCTGCCATGCAAAGCTAAAGCTATGTGGTCTGACGAGTCCACATTTCAAATTGTTTTTGGAAATCATGGACGTCGTGTCCTCCGGGCCAAAGAGGAAAAGGACTGTCCGGATTGTTATCAGCGCAAAGTTCAAAAGCCAGCATCTCTGATGGTCTGGGGGTGTGTTAGTGCCCATGGCATGGGTAACTGACACATCTGTGAAGGCACCATTAATGCTGAAAGGTACATACAGGATTTGGAGCAACATATGCTGCCATCCAAGCAACGTCTTTTTCAGGGACATCCCTGCTTATTTCAGCAAGACGATGCCAAGCCACATTCTGTACGTGTTACAACAGCGTGGCTTCATAGTAAAAGAGTGTGGGTACTAGACTGGCCTGCCTGCAGTCCAGACCTGTCTCCCATTGAAAATGTGTGGCGCATTATGAGGTGCAAAATATGACAATGGAGACCCCGGACTGCTGAGCAACTGAAGTTGTACATCAAGCAAGAATTGGAAAGAATTCCACCTACAAAGCTTCAACAATTAGTGTCCTCAGTTCCCAAATGCTTATTGAGTGTTGTTAAAAGGAAAGGTAACACAGTGGTAAACACGCCCCTGTCCCAACTTCTTTGGAACGTGTTGCTGGCATCAAATTCAAAATGAGTGAATATTTATATATCTTGTCTTTGCAGTGTATTCAATTGTATATAGGTTGAAAAGCATTTGCAAATCATCGTATTCTGTTTTTATTTGTTTTACGCAACGTCCCAACTTCATTGGAATTGGGATTGTAGAATTAAAGTACAGACCCCCAAGGTAAAATATTACTCCAGTAAAAGTTCCTCCCTTTAGACCTCCACTTGAGTAAAAGTACTACAGTATTTACTTTCAAATGTACTTAAGTATCAAAAGTAAAAGTACTAAAAGAGTAATTATGGTTCTAATGTCCTGTTATCATTTTTATAACCAGACTGGCTTCATGAACTCATTTCAGGTGAAAGTCCTCCATCGTCTCTCTTGGTAAACCAGTCTTTTAATAGAACGTCATTAATTAGTGACGCTGACGTCTATTAAAATGACCATAAGCACAAAACACTGAAGGTAAACAGTTTCCATCAGGGAGAACCGAGTGGCTCTGAAATCACTTTTTACACACAAGCAAAGTTTCAGTTTAAGATTTATTTACAACTTAGTTCCAAGTTTAAGTTTAATAAAAACTGGCTTTAAACTCAGGATCACAAATGAGCTCCTTTACTATGTTGATCTGTAGGCCTCTGTTCATAAACATAAACCAGCCCAGACTAATTTACCATAAAATGAAATGGTGTTTGTATAAATTCAGAAAAAAGCTGCGTCAGTCACGACTGCATATGTGGACATATTTCTATATTGTGCTCTATTTACAGGTTAGTTCATCATTTATGTTGAACAGACTCTCCCAAATTTTTATGCTGCTGCTCTGACGTTGAACCGTGTGCGGCACTGGGTCGGTATGACCAACAGGTCAAAACCAGCTCTAAACAAAGTGACCGCTGGGCCCTGATTGGAGTTCTTGCTTTGCACTTCTTTTGATTTCACATGTTATGTTTTTATACACACAGAAACCAAAAGGAACGACAGATTTCTCAAAATGTAGTGGAGGAAAAAGTCAGATAATAGACTCTGAAATGTAGTGGAGTGAAAGTGAAAAGTTGCCCAAAATGGAAAAACTTCAGTACAGATACACAAAAAACTACTTAAGTACAGAAACCAATTACATTTACTTAATTACTGTCCACCACTTATTTTACAGACAGTAAGTGTTTAGCTAATCATTGCTGAAGTGTCCCAAAACTGTGTAAATATCTTCCCACAATATTTTTGATCATCTCTGAGACGACGAGATGTTAGTATGGAGCCCTGACCTAAACAGTGTACAGTTTGTCCAGTATGAACTTGTCCATATGTGGCTGAATCCCAATTAACTGTTAGACAGAACAGTAGTGCATTATGTAGGAAGCAGGGAGCCACTTGAGACTCAGCCCCAGCATGGAGAAAAGAATGTTCAAAATCATTAGTTTTTGCTAAATAAGATGGAAATCGCATTGAGCCGCTAATGAAAATTGGCATGGTAGTTATGGTGGTAATTTGGTTCAGTAAAAACTAATACAGTGAAGGTTTTTGTATTAAACAGTGCTGCATTATAATATATTTAAGCAATAGAACATGAGAGGAAGTGTGTTATTGCTAAATAACATCACAGCTGTGATTTGGTCACAGTTATGAGCCGAAGGCAATGTTATGTTATTCGCGATAGCACACAACCTTGAGTAAAAAATGAATAAACTGGCCGTGAACGCGGCGTTCAATATGTTTTAATGTTCAGTTTCTTCCTCCAAATTATAGTTCATTAACGAGCAGCTTGTTACTACGTCAGAGTAACGAGCTCCATCCACTCACTGCTCAGCCGGCAGTTCGTTCTCCAGCTCCTTACGCTAAACTTCCAAATCGTCATCACCACTGAGCAGCTTTTCAGTCGGCAGCTGTGACAGAAGAACAGCTAAACAACCTGGAATCAGCCAGAAATGAACCCAATACCATTCGCCAAACGTGTTGTCTGATCTTCAGAGTCTGACCAAATCAGACTGAGACATAAAACTGACACAATATCAGGTTCAGCTAAGTTCGGTCAGGTTTTCCAGATCAGTATTAATTTTTTTTTTATTCCAGCCAGTCTGTAAAGCTTCTTACAGCCCGTTTAGTTTGGTGAATGGTGTTGGGTTCATTTCTGGCTGATTCCAGGTTGTTTAGCTGTTCTTCTGTCACAGCTGCCAACTGAAAAGCTGCTCAGTGGTGACGACAGTTTGGGAATCTAGTGTCGTCTCATCTTCAGAGTCTGAACAAATTGGTTGTCGGTCAGATGTGATCTTAAAAGTGTCCGTTTTCTGTTTGTGGTAAAAACATTCAAATGGCTTGAGCGTCTCCTACAGCTGTCAAAGTCGTTGCTTAGCAACTGCGTCTCAGCAGAGTAATACTGTTTGTGAAAAAAATGTGATGCTATGGTGAAATAACAGCACAGTTAGAACTCCTCTCGACCAATCAGCTTGTGTGCTCGGAACTGTTGTGTAATCATTATTATATGACAAAAAGTTAAAAGGTGATGAAATGAGTGCGACGTACAGCTCTTGTTTGTCAGCAGTCCATGATCACCTGACAACAATAACATACTCTAAAAGGACTACACTTTTCTGTTTTCTCTTCTATAACTAATAATAACAAATTCCATCCATCCATCCATTTTCTAAGCCGCTTCTCCGTCAGGGTCGCGGGGGGATGATAATAACAAATTATTTACTGAAAATATGTGTTTTTGAGTGTATTTTATAAAAATCAATGAGCCACCTGAGGCCATACATTACAGTGATTATATCACAGTTAAGGATATTTAAGGCTTGTAGCACACAGCCTATCACGGCTTATTGCGTTCATTTCCAGTTTAGTAAAGAAACTTAGCAACTTCCCGATAGCTTCCCTTATAGGTGAATTTTGAGTAAATGGGTTTTCTGTTCTTCTACAGGAAAACATCAGAATTATTTGTCTTAATCGACTGTATGTTACAGATGCAGCCACAGAGATTAGGCTGACAAAGGCTGGAGTATTCCTTTAATCTTGTGCAAAGGCGTCCTTGGCTCCCTTTGGAAGGCCTGGATGGGTGAGCCAGGCTTTTCTACTGGAGCCTCACTCTGCTCTCAGTCTACAGCCTGAAGCAGATGTTAAATGCTGCTCCCCTGATAGATGTGCTGATAAATGGTAATGGAGGTGATTACTTTAAAGAGGGATAAAATGGCCTCTGAGCTACAGACCATCAGCGGCATTGGCTGGGGCTCTCACAGACTTCCCTAGCCTCTCCCAAGCCTGGTTTCCAGCGGATCAATTGGATTTTTCTCCCTGTTGACCCAAAAGAAGTACAGTCCAGACAAAATCCAGAGGCACCATTGATCCACACTTTTACAATAGCCATTATAAACATTTTACAGTGCTGTCAAAAGCAGGACTAGCATGAGGGACGGTTTGAGGCCTCTGCTGGTCGCTTTAATCTTGATCTGTTCTTAGCATGTGTAGCATAGGTCTGTTATAATTTCATAAACAGAGCTACTGTATTCTGTCATCATAGAATGCACAGCATAGATCTACTGTGATGAATTCATTCTCAACACCAAAGAGCTACTGCAGTTAATCTGCTAAACAGGGGAGAACTTTCATTATCTTGAATATGCATGAGGAAATATGGTATAATTAGATTGCACACGCATGAGATCGTACCAAGACAGCCACAGTGCCGTCATATGAAAAGAAAATGTAACTTGCCTTCTAGAAACAAATTTAAGTCCAATCTGCCATCTCGAGCATTACTGAGCTGCAAATAATGACAATTCAGTTTTACTGTAATTCTATGATAATCTGCAAAAACGGTCCCCCCGCCGGCCCTTCCCTCCGAAAATCTTCTGTTAACAGTTTTGCAGACTGTTATGAAGTCGCTTGTAAGCTTCAGACCCTCTCCTAATTGAAAAGTGCATGTGCCTGTGAGTACATCATTAAGGGGAAGGCCGCCGCCGCCGCTTCTCATCTGATCATTAAAGATGCGGAGGGGGGGCACTAAACACCCGCAACACCAACAGTGGCAGCCGTTTGTTTAATCTCTCTCTGTGTATCAGTGTTATTGGGCTGTTGCTTTGGGTAGCAATTTAGTGTTTTTAGCAGAGTTTCTGGCCCTACTGGAGATGCAGCGGGTATTCTGAAGGGATTTGTTACTGAAAAATGTATGAATATAAAAATAACACATTCTACATGTAAGAATATAAAACTGTATATATACACTACTCACAAAAAGTTAGGGATATTTGGCTTTCTGGTGAAATTTATGGAAAATGTAAAAAGTTCATGCTACAGTGATATTATATCATGAAAGTAGAGCATTTAGTAGTAGAAGCATGCAATGGTGATTTCCTCATCTCCAACAATGTATTGAAACAGAAGCCAACGACAGCGGTGGGTAGACCCCAACAAAAAATCTCAATGTCTCAATAACTTGTCATGTGCCCTTGAGCATCAATTACAGCTTGACAACGACGTCCCATGCTGTTCAGAAGTCGACTCATTGTCTGCTGAGGCATGGCATCCCACTCTTCTTGAAGGCCGTCAGGTCATTGAGGTTCTGGGGTACAGAGTTATGAGCCTCTACACGGCGACTCAGCTGATCCTGTAGGTTTTCTATGGGATTCAGGTCTGGAGAAAGTGCAGGCCACTCCACTTGAGGTACCCCAGTCTCCAGCAGCCGTTCCCTAATAATGCGACCTCTATGAGCTGGAGCACTGTCATCCATGAAGATGAAATTAGGCCTGTGTTGTTCATGCAGAGGCACAATGACTGGATTAATGATGTTATTCAGTAGTATGGGCTCGTCACTGTACCATTCACAAAGTGTAGAGCAGTTCTATATTGACTAGACACCCCTGCCCACACCACAACACCACCACCACCACCTGGCCGTTAAGCTCCTTGTTAGAGAACAGCAAGTTGTGAAAATAGTACTGAAAGATTGAACAACTGGACATGTGCATTCAAAAGTTTAGAAAAGGTCACATTTAGATCACCTGTAAAGGTTAGAGTGCATTTAAGGTTCATACTGAAATTTCACCCAAAAGCCAAATATCCCTAACTTTTTGTGAGGAGTGTACAATGCTGTTGTTAGAAGAAAACCTCATATTTCCATTTTTGTCGTTTTTCAGACATAATTTAAAAGTGTGTAAATTTCATGATGAATGGACTAAAAGAAATGACTCAAAATTACTAAAAATGTCTGAGATTTTCTTCCAACAACAGCACTACACACACACACACACACACACACAATATACATATATATATATATATATATATATATATATATATATATATATATATATATATATATATATATATATATATACATATACACACATATATAGTTAACCCTTTCAGTTATAGGGCTGAACCATTTGGAGAAAATATTGAATTGTGATTTTTGCTAATATTGCGACTGCAGTTTAGATAGCGATTTTTTATAGTTATTCCAGCCAGATTTATTTTGCCAGAAAGACCAGAATATCCACCTTTTTTGGCTTGAGGCTCGACTCCTGAACGTAGCGTGCCAAACTGCCAGTAAGTTGTGGTGGTGATGTCACAACACATGGAGGTTCGGTTGCCTCTGATTGGTCTAACTCATCTGCAGGCACGTCTCAAACTCTTATTAGGTTCCGTTTCCCCTCTTCACACGTAAAACCTTTCTGCTAATGCACACAATTAAA
The DNA here is from genome assembly GCF_015220715.1 of Pygocentrus nattereri. Lineage (NCBI taxonomy): Eukaryota > Metazoa > Chordata > Actinopteri > Characiformes > Serrasalmidae > Pygocentrus > Pygocentrus nattereri. The sequence goes on from NC_051227.1 coordinate 16,972,714, forward strand.
AATGATGGTTCTTCAAGGGTTCTTTAGTCAAGAAACTGGTTCTATATAGAACCATAAACACTCAACAGCCCACTGGCAAGCTGAAAAATGGTTCTTCAGATTGATGGAGAATGTGTTGTATATTATTTTATACAGCACCAAAATGTTCTTCTATTGTTACAAGTCTGACATCATTTTTAGTTCAATCCTAGAACCCTATACAACACATTCACCATCAGTCTTCAGAACCATTTCACCATGCAAAGAACATTTAAGCATGCAAATGGGCCACTTGGGTGTTCTTGGTTCTATATAGAATGACTGTCTTTACTAAAGAACCATCTTTCTGAAGAACCTTTATTAAGACTGTAGGATATAATAAAAAAATGCAGCTTATGCAATTTGAAAATAAAATTGTGATTTTGATATAAAAATGATTAATCTTTCAGTCTTAGTCTACTATTGTGCTAAAACACCATCATAAACCAATGCCAGCCACTCGAACTGCAGCCAAAATCTGCCAAAGCAACTTCACTACCACAGTTAATAAAGCTTGTAGGCTTTTGAGCTGTATTGATTTATGATGTCTGTTTAGTGCACAACAGAGTTAGTCTGCACTCTTTATTCCTCCTGTTATCTTGAAATCCCAGCGGTTTAAACCTACAGAAACACTGAATGGGATCAATCAATCAATCAATCAACCTTTCTTTCGACCCTGAAATGCATTAAGGGTGAACCTCATTTACAATGTTGTCAAGCAAACAGCAATGTATTGAAAAAGCTGAAATGAAATGTACGAACTAAAACAAATGAAAATCACGACAAAAAGATTTATAATAATAACAATAATAATAATAATATGCCCTGCGATGGACTGGTGACCTGTCCAGGGTGTATACTGCCTTCCGCCCGATGACAGCTGGGATAGGCTCCAGCACCCCCTGCCACCCAGAAGAAGAAGCGGCTTAGAAGATAATGATAATGATAATAATAATAAATGACCCAAAGATAAAAGAAGGGTTAATAACCTTATAATGACCACAAGATCCAGTGACATCTAGGGGGGAAATGTAGTCTTAGAAAATGGCTCTATATAGTAAAGACAATGGTTCTATATAGAACCATGGACACTGAAAGAGCCCTTTGCATGCTTAAAGGATTCTTCACATCATTAAATGGTTCATCCAGATTGATGCTGAATATGTTTTCCATGGTTTTATGTAGAACCTTCTGGAAAGGGGTTCTATATAGCACCAAAAGGGTTCTCTAAGTGTTCACGGCTCTATGCAGAACCAAATGTATGTTTGGAAGATCAGAGAGTGATAGCAGTGATTTATTTTTCCACAAAGAGAAACACAAATTACAAATTTCTGATTCAGGCATAAGGACACGTTTATTAGAAGGGGTGTCTACATACCTTTGGCCACATAGATGGCAGCGTGCTTCATTAGCATAAAACATGACCTTCAAGCGCACTGCTTATTAAGTGAGCTCACAGACCGGTGTAATAATAAAGCTCTATTTAATACACATGATATCCCCTAACTATGATGGAGCGCCTGCTGCTGCACATTCACAGCAGATAAACGTTATGCTACGTAAACAGGCACCGCACACAGGCAGAGGCATGATCAATGTTTTCAATATGAGAAAACTAGATAGCTTCTGATAAAGCTATGATTTCACTGCTGAATATCAACCACTAATTCACACATACAGTCACGGTGGGTTCCCATCCTGAGCAGAACCCACCACAGCCACCCAAGCGGCTCCATGTGACTCATTAAAAATGAATGTGCGAGGTTCATCATATCATTTGCATTTAGATAAAAGTCCATTTGATTTGGGAAATCTCTCCCCCACAGTATGATCAGAGAGATTTGCCTTTAATCTGTGAATAAATGTCCTGTAAGACCCCTCAGTTTTAGAAGTGCCTGTGTGGGTAAAGAAGTCATCATTGTGCCCAGACCAGCACACTGAGTCTCCACTGATTTATCCAGGCTCCGCCCACAAATGTAATTTGCTAAGATGGACAAGCTTTGGTCAAAATCTTTTTCAACAACTTTGAACAATTTTTGGTGAATCTGCTGCATAGCACTGACATAACCATGCCATGAACATGGTGTCAGATGCAGTCATGAAAGATTTGGTAATGCTTTACTTGAAGGGTGTCGTAGCGCATTCATAACATCTTACAGAAACACTTCAAAACATGTTGATATAAACATTTATAAAGCATCCAGGTTTTATATGGTATTAATATGGACTACCGTGTCATTTTACGGAGATTCGTTTTTCAAAATAAAAGTCCCTTTTTTCTGGACAGCCGAAATGAAAACGCCACCCATTGGTCATTAAGTGTTTCGATGCTTGGGCACATTTTGCCTATACTTTCAACTTCTTTGTAAATGTTTGTTTCTTCTTAAGCATTTGTATTTTGCTTTTTACCATACGTTGTCTTTAAAACTTTATTGTACTGAAGGGTTCATTCAGTAGTTTACATTGTTGAGGAAAGCATTATGTATCCTGAGTTGAAACCTTTCGAGGTTAAATGCTGGCACTGTTAGTGATGTTCTTTCTTGTTTATGGTATTGGAGATCACATGTAATTGACACTCTCTGAGACTGTTATCCCAAAGATTGACAAATTCTGCTTTGCCTTTACCTCAAAACTGATGGACGTTAACCAGATGGTATCTTTAAGCTGATCATTAATGTTTCTTTAAAGTAGTTTACTTACATCCGAGTGGCTGCCCAGCATCTAGAAGGAATGGATGAGATGCATATCTCTGAGTAATTTTCTGTCCATATAGTAAAGTGACATGTAAAGCAGCAAATGCTTAAGAAAAAAAACTAAAATTAAAAGAAGTCAAAAGTACACATAAAACATGCCCAGTGTCAAAGCACTTAATGACCAAAGGGATAAAGTGGGTTAAACTGAAAACAGTATACCTTTCTAAAATAAATTGAAGACTTTTATTTTGAAACAATGTATCTCAGTAAAATGGCATAGCAGCCTATATTAATATTGTGTTTAACATGTTGATTTAAACATTCTTGAGCATGTTGTGGAGTGTTTACGTTAGACGTTATGAATGTATTATGAAGACTTTACCCAGTTATATAACAGTGTTGTGCTTCCATTACTGTATTATTAGGTGCTTTCAAGTCGTTTCTGACTCCTGGCGACTGTATGGACAGTGTTCCTCCTGAATGTCCTGTCTTCTGTTTGCTTCTTCAGGCTTTTGAATGGTTTGCTCATGATTCTTCTGACTGCATCCATCCATTTTGCTGCTCTTTCTCTTTCACCTTCCAAACATCATAGTCCTTTCCAATGGACTGGTTCTTTTCAGACAATGTCCAAATTAAGAGCTTGCTTGGTTAGATGGGCTTCGACTGAGAGGTGAGGTCTTGTTTGTTGAAGGGACCTTTTGCTTCTTTGCCATCCAGGGTTCTCTTAAAAGTCTTCAGCAACACTAAAATTCAAAGGCATCTGTACTTTTCTTGTTTTGCTTGTTTATTGTCCCAACAGAAAACCACAGTCTGGACAATCCTAATCTCAAGTCACTGCACTTGAAGATCTGTTCAAGCTCCTTCAGGCTTGTTCTGCCGAGCGCCAATCTGTGTGGTATTACTTGATTTTCTGGACCCTCTGTTGTTAATAATTGGTCCGAGTTGGCAAAAGCTGTCCACCCTCTTCACATCTTCTTCATCAGTCGTAAAGTTATCTGCCTTTCCTGCCGTTATAACCTTAGTCATCTTCATATTAAGCTGAATTCCGAGTGTTGAATCATCTGCGTATCGAAGGTTATTGAAGTTTCTTCCAACAGTCCTGAATCCTCAATCACCTTCCACCTTCCTGCTTCTCTCATTACATGCTATGCACACAGGTTGAACAGGTGTGGTGATAGTGGGCAGCCTTGTCTGACTCCTTTGCTAACGTGGCATCGGTTTTCTGTCCTGACTGTGTTGATCAGTGTAAAGATTCATCACTGCTAACTGTCATCATACAGGCATATGGTGAACTAGGCTTCTTCTTCTTCTTTCGGCTCCTCCCTTTAGGGGTCGCCACAGCAGATCATCTGCCTCCATCTTGCCCTATCCATTGCCTCCTCTACTTTCACACCAACCATCTCCATGTCCACCTTCACTACATCCATTAACCTTCTCTGAGGTCTACCTCTTCTCCTTCTACCTGGCAGCTCCATCTCCAACATTCTTTGACCAATATATCCACTATTCCTCCTCAACACATGTCCAAACAATCTCAACCTGGCCTCTCTGGCTTTATCTCCAAACTGCTCCACCTTCACTGTCCCTCTGATCTGCTCAATTCTAACTATGGCGAACTAGGCTACACGGCAAAAATCAGCATCAAACATTGAGCCACCTGTCAAAATTACCAGGAATGGCAACATAAGACTGTTAAAAATCTGACATGACAACTTATGACAGCATATGACATCTGCATGTTTCTGCCAGTGGTAGTAAGTTTTGGTCAATTAAGTGTTAACAACCTTTTTTACTTTATTAGTTCATGTCACGGTCATAATAAGCAAGTTTTATCATATCTCGAGTCTGGAGTTATTCTACATGAGATATTTCATAGTTTTGATGTCTTCAGCATGATTTTACAATGAAAACAAGGAAGGAAGACAAAGAAAAAGACAGAGAAAGATAGAAAGACAGATAGAAAGAAAGAAAGGCCGAAAGAAAAAGAAAAAAAATGAAAGACAGAAAGAAAGAAAGAAGAGCAGAAAGAAAAAAAAGACAGACAAACATAAAGACAGACTGACAGACAGACAGAAAGACAAAAAGAAAGAAAAAATGAAAGAAGAGAGATGGAAAGCCAGGCAGACAGACAGACAGACAGAATGACAGAGAGAAAGACAGAAAGACAGATGGAAAGACAGAAAGACAGACAGAAAGACAGAACGACAGAGAGAAAGACAGAAAGACAAAGACAAAAAGAAAGACAGAGAGGTAGACAGACAGAAAAACAGAATGACAGACAGAAAGAAAGAAAAAGAAAGAAATAGAAAGAAAGACAAAGGTGAAAAGGCAGACAGACAGAAAGACAGAAAGAAAGACAAGCAGAAAGAAAAAAGACAAAAAGACAGATAGAAAGACAGAGAGACAGACAGACCCCAGAAGGCCCAATCATGGTCTTGTTCTTCCATCCTGGGCAGTCCAGGTCCGACACTCCTGGCTTTAGTCACCAGAAGCTCCTGAAAGTCATTAGCTGGATCAGGAGTGTTAGATTAGCACAGGAGCTATAAACTCTAGAGGACGTCTCTTTTACAACACTTAACTCATAAATTTACAGTAAATCATTCATGTAAAAAAGAAGTAAATCAACAGGCTGCTCTTAATGTCCTTGTGCCAGTAGCATGGATGCCAGGTAACCACATTTTGCTACTTCTCCTCTGCTTTTTACCTTTTACTGACTAAAGCCAGAAGAAAGTGTGTAAAAAAACCATTAAACAGAACCTCAACCACAGAATCAAAACCATGAGATGCACTTTTGTCCGTTTTTATATACGGGTCATTCTACAGAAACGTCCATTTCTGTGTCCCTAACGTTTAGAGATATATCACACTTCAAAAACATGTCAGGGTTACAATTTATATATATATATTAAAATAAAGCAATATGTTATTTTAACAATTACACCTTCTTGAGACTCAGTTTAGCAATATTGATTTTTAAATTATCTAGAATTCCAAACACCACAGAAGAGCCCATCTCCACAGTCATGTGTGAAGGCTGAGGCCATATTTTGAAGGAAAGAAAACAACTTTTTCCGCAGTTTTAACTACAATCATCCGTACGTGACTACGGAATATATCAATTAAATGACATAAATGACAGTTCATGATTTAGCTCATGACTTTTATTTGAAGCTTTTAGCTGACGTCACTGGCGTGACCGACTTTATTCTGAGGTAAGTGTGAAAAAATTGAGCACAGACAGATTAAACGATGTATTTTAGTGGATGTTCCATGATTGACAACGTGTGGTTTGATTCTCTGTAGCAGCCGTTGTGTAAAGTGCATTTTTCATTATAAATGTCTCTGGTGTTTGCCTTCTTATGTGTAAGACCAATGAGGATCGGTGACACCAGTGACTCCAATGGACAGACAGAAAAGTGGACATTCCTGCAGAATGACCCCTAAGCTTGCATTACTTGTTAGCTACATTAGCCTCGTAGCTCCAGCGCAAAACTAAAGAAGCAAACTCCAGACGCCAAACATGTCTTGGATGATCGACCACAACTGTGTTAAAAAGGGGAAAATGTGGACGTTTTTTTACAAAGTAATTGCTCTAAGTGAAGGTATAAGAAGCTGAACCTGCTCAGACGCTGCACCGGTATTTGAGAGATGTTAAATAATTCAGACTCTGTGCCCCCTCTAATACCAGCAGCAATTTCCCAAAGGGACGGAAAGGGGGGGCTGATTCCACCAGCGTCTGCTAAAGTTTTAATTCTCTCCAGGAAATACTCCTGATACCGTGACCTTAGATGAAGAGGAACAAGCAGACAGCGGTGTAGCTGTTAAAGTGGATTAGTCTGTCTGCTGGGTGACACTAAGGACTGCGTGCTCTGCTGAATCCCACAGATGGAAGATAACACCTCATGACAAAAGCCCAACTGATACATCATCAGGCTGATAAAACTGGTCAATATTAAGGCATCACAGATTTATTGGTCTCTGTGGAAATCTGGCCAACAGCACCAATAATAACTTCCTGATAAAGTGACTGGATTTTAGCTCAGGAAACCAATTTCTCAGAGCATGTGAACTCTTACTCTGATTTCTTTCGGATTTCTCTGTCTGGGCATGCGCGAAGCAGATCGGAAGCAGTTCTAAAACACTTTTGGAGCAACGCTGAAGCCGATTACATGCCTGACTAATTGAAGGATTTAAATACTCTTCATCTTCTAGATGACGTATGTTCATATGTTCAGGTAAAGTGGCCCAATGCCTTTAACAAAAAGCTGCGACATGAAGTTTGAGTTTACGTTACGTTTACGTCACGTCTACTTCTGTGAGTTTATTGGCTGGTTGCAAAGCAGAAATCTGATTACTGTCTGACTGATGTAGACCTGGACTTTCCCCATTGTCTGATCACTCAACCGCATGTAAACACATTGATCGAATTACTGACAGAATGTGATTTTCTGTAGTTCTCGGATTATTAAGTGCATGTGAACACACTCGGTCTGAGAGTTCAGTTTGTCCCTTTGGAATATAAAGTTCTAGCTGTGTTCTGAGCAGTTTTGAGATATAAAGCTTAGAAGATTTTGCATTTCAAATAGCAGAACTGATAAGTGGAACACGTCGGTGTCGTACATTAAAATGACTGACACCCTAAATTTATTCTAAGTGTACAAAATCAAAATCCTATCCAATTTGTGAGTGAGTGTTATTGGAACACGTCAAATGCAGATAGAACCTACTAATCCTAAGAACTCACTTTCTACATGAAGGTTCTGATCTGGCAAAACAGGAAAATAAGCAACGATTTTCAAGGAGCAAACTTCACTCGTATTTATTTTAGAACATATACTTAGTGTAACAGGGTGTCTATATGTTAGAAAGTTGAATTTAACGCTTTCTATCAGTTTTTATTAATTTTATATGACATTTCTTGCATTAGGACAAATTGTTTGCTTATTCAGAAAAGCACTGCAGATTAAGTATAGAGGTCAGAGCTAAATATTGTGCCCGGTGCAGAGGTCAGGTTTAGGTAGGAACCATTAGTTTAAGTGTCCCTGGGGTTAGACAGAAACCAGCTACTTTAATAAACTGTCCCAGTCAGTCAGCAAAGCAGGTCAGTATAAAAACAGTGCCAGTATCAGAAATGTGACTAATGAGCCAAAATGTCTTATTTTGGGAGAAAGAAGGAAAAATGGTGGATGAATGAATGAAATTGATGTTTATGTTGTAATTAAGACCCCATCAGTTCAAATATTCAAATATTCACAATGATTGGTTCTGTTATTTCACCATAACGTCACAGGTTTTTCACAAACACTATCAAAATTAAAGTGGAAAAACACACGACAGGCTGATGCAACTTTGATGTAATGTCCTTAAAACAAGCCAAAATGAGGCTCAGTATTGTGTGTGGCCTCCACGTGCCTGTATGACCTCCCTACAATGCCTGGGCATGCTCCTGATGAGGTGGCGGATGGTCTCCTGAGGGATCTCCTCCCAGACCTGGACCTGGAGTTGGTGGATGGAGCGAGACATGATGACCCAGATGTGCTCAATCGGATTCAGGTCTGGGGAATGGGCGGGTCAGTCCACAGCGTCAATGCCTTCATCTTGCAGGAACTGCTGACACACTCAAGCCACATGAGGTCTAGCATTGTCCTGCATTAGGAGGAACCCAGGGCCAACCCCACCAGCATATGGCCTCACAAGGGGTCTGAGGATCTCATCTCGGTACCTAATGGCAGTCAGGCTACCTCTGGCGAGCACATGGAGGGCTGTGCGGCCCTCCAAAGAACTGCCACCCCACACCATTACTGACAATCTGCCAAACCGGTCATGCTGAAGGATGTTGCAGTTTGCTCTCCACGGCGTCTCCAGACTCTGTCACATCTGCTCAGTGTAACCTGCTTTCATCTGTGAAGAGCACAGGGCGCCAGTGGCGAATTTGCCAATCCTGGTGTTCTCTGGCGAATGCGTCCTGTACGGTGTTGGGACGTGAGCACAACCCCCATCTGTGGATGTCGGGCCCTCATACCATCCTCATGGAGTCAGTTTCTAACCGTTTGTGCAGACACAAGCACGTTTGTGGCCTGCTGGACGTCATTTTGCCGGGCTCTAGTGCTCCTCCTGTTCCTCCTTGCACAAAGGCAGAGGTAGCAGTCCTGCTCCTGGGTTGTTGCCCTCCTACGGCCTCCTCCACATCTCCTGGTGTACTGGCCTGTCTCCTGGTAGCACCTCCAGCCTCTGGACACTACGCTGACAGACACAGCAAACCTTCTTGCCACAGCTCGCATTGATTTGCCATCCTGGATGAGCTGCACTACCTGAGCCACTTGTGTGGGTTGTAGAGTCCGTCTCATGCTACCACGAGTGTGAAAGCACCACCGACATTCAAAAGTGACCAAAACATCAGCCAGAAAGCAGAAAGGTACTGAGAAGTGGTCTGTGGTCCCCACCTGCAGAACCACTCCTTTATTGAGTGTGTCTTGCTAATTACCAATAATTTCCACCTGTTGTCTGTTCCATTTGCACAACAGCTGTGAAATTGATTGTCAATCAGTGTTGCTTCCTAAGTGGACAGTTTGATTTCACAAAAGTTTGATTTACTTGGAGTTATTGTGTTGTTTAAGTGTTCCCTTTATTTTTTTGAGTAGCGTGCTTTACTTCAAGCCTGTGAGATTAATGATGGAGCTGTTAAGGCTGTTGGCTCTTTTAGCCTCTTAGCTAGCTGATCAGCTTAGTTCTAGTTAAGAACAATCTGGTTCTTATTTCATCAATACCCTCAGTGGTCCATGCGAGCAGCATTAGAGTCAAAGATTACTCCATTACCAGCAGGTTCAGTCACTGTGAGGTGGTCATAGGTGTGGCTATATTGTGAATTTTATAACTGCTTTGAATGCGGCTCAGCCAATCAGATGTTAGGACTGGAACTACCTTTTGTATAATATGAATAATTCAATATGTACTATGACTTATTCAGTGAATACTGTGCATCATGTAGCATGTGCTATGAAACAGCTGAGATATTCAGTATCTGCTGTCAATTATTCAGCACATACTGTGAAGTACTGAGTAACTATTGCAAATTATCTTCTAACTACTAGAAATTATTCACCAAATTCTGTAGCTGTAAGTGAGGAACTGAAGTGTGGATGCACATACAGGCCTCTGGTATTTTAACAGAAAGAAGCACCCTGCAGTCCAGGCTTTTCACTAACGCCTCTGAACAGCGAGTGCTCAGAGTGGCAGAACGATCGGCGCTTAGAGGAAAGTGACCTCAGAGCGGAGGATGAGAAGAGGGACGTGAATGGAGTATTAAACTCTGGGGAAAGTAAGAGACTCCATGTGCTTTATTACTGTACTAATGGAGCCTTCGCAGGGATTTGTACTCTCTGAGCTTGTCTCTGCAACTTCTCTGTCCCAGAAGATGTCCTTTCCTTCCAACGCACACAGGGCTATTTCAGAAAGACAAAACGGCTACAGCAACAGTCTTTAGCACAGTCTGCATAGTAACTGCCAGCCTGTCGTGCCATGCAATACGTAAATATCTTTCATGGAGAATAAGAACTTTCTTCACATAAGTACAACAATTGTACTTAATGATGTATTTTACCTAGCAAGTGTGTATACATATAGGGGTGTACTCACTTTTGTGAGATACTGTGTGTGTGTATACAAACACACACACAAAAGTGAGTACACCCCTCATTTCTTCAAATATGTTATATCTTTTCATGGGATGACACTATAGAAACGAAACTGGGATATAACAAAGTAGTCAGTGTGCAGCTTGTATAGCAGTGCAGATTTACTGTCCTCTGAAAAGAACTCAACACAGCCATTAATGTCTAAATAGCTGGCAACACACTTCCACCTCACAGTGAACATGTCCAAATTGTGCTCAAAGTGTCAATATTGTGTATGACCACCATTATTATCTAGCACTGCCAGAACCCTCTTGGGCATGAAATTCACCAGAGCTGCACAGGTTGCTACTGGAATCCTCTTCCACTCCTCCATGATGACATCATGGAGCTGGTGGATGTTAGACACCTTGCGCTCCTCCTTCTTCTGCTTGAGGATGCCCCACAGGTGCTCAATTGGGAAATCAATCCATGTTCTTGGACTGCTTGTCTTCAGCAAACTCTTGAGCGTCAGCTTCAGAAGAGGCTTCCTTCTGGGACGACGGCCATGCAGCCCAAGTTGATGCATTGTGTAGCGTATGGTCTGAGAACTGACAGGCTGATTTCCCACTTCTTCTACCTCCGGAGCAATGCTGGCAGCACTCATGCATCTATTTTTTGATCCTCTGGACATGACACTGAACACGTGGACTTAGCTTTTTTTGGTCGACCCTGGTGAGGCCTGTTTGGAGTGGAACCTGTCCTGGAAAACCGCTGTATGACCTTGGCCACCGTGCTATACCTCAGTTTCAGGGTGTTGGCAATCTTATAGCCTAGGCCGTCTTTGATGAGAAGAGCAACAATTCTATTTCTCACATCCTCAGAGAGTTCTTTACCATGAAGTGCCATGATGAATATCCAGTGGCCAGTATAAGTGAATTATACCCAAAACACCAAATTTAACAGATACTGACATGGTGATGTGTTGGTGTGTGTTGTGCTGGTATGAGTTGATCACACACAGCAGTGCTGCTGGAGTTTTTAAACACTGTGTCCACTTACTGTCCACTCTATTAGACACTCCTACTTTGTCGGTCCATCTTGTAGATGTAAAGTCGGAGACGATAGCTCATCTGCTGTTGCATAGTTTGCGCTGGTCATTGGTCATCCTCTGGTCCTTGGTCATCCTCTGGTCCTTCTTCAGGTCACAGGATACTGCCCACAGGACGCTGTTGGCTGGATATTTTTGGTTGGTGGACTATTCTTAGTCCAGCAGTGACACAGATATTTAAAAACTCCAGCAGCACTGCTGTGTCTGATCCACTCAGACCAGCACAACACACACTAACACTCCACCACGTCAGTGTTACTGCAGTGTTGAGAATAATCCACCACCCAAATAGTACCTGCTCTGTGACGGTTCATGGGGTCCTGACCACTGAAGAACAGGGTGAAAGGGGGTAACAAAGTATCAGAGAAACAGATGGACTACAGTCTGTAACTGTAGAACTACAAAGTGCAGCTATACAGTAAGTGGAGCTGAGAAAATGGACGATAAGCATAGAAACCTAATGTGGCCGAGCGTTACCAGAAATTTTGTTAATAATGTTAGGTTAAATGCGGAGGCCTAATTCCTCTGTGTGCCCAGTTGGCCAATGATTCTGAATTCTATTCTATTCTATAGGGGACCATCCAAATAAAGTACTGACCCTACAGACCTGCACTAGACCTGGTACACCTTCAAGAAATCAGAGATTAAAGCTGCTTTAACTTTGGTTAAACATTTCATGATGAATGGTCCAAACCCTTTTTAGGTTAAAGGGAAAATCCACAGCTGCTTGAAACATCCTGCATAACAAAATCATTAAAATGTAACACCATTCCGAATGGTTTGGTGTGAAATGCTCTGTTCTAGGGAAACTTAACGAGTCAGAATTGTTCATAGTGGTGGTGATAAGAACCAGACGTTCACCTCTAAAAGCTCCCTCACATAAAGTTATTACATGAAATGGTTATGAATTCACTGCCTGACGTAAGACTTTTTTGTACAGTAGTTTTGAGAAGGCTTTGGCTTTTTTTTTTTTTTTTTTACCTCTATTTCACCCCCTTTAACATTACACATAAAACTCATAAGACTCGTAGGTTCACTGGTGGTTCTGGATGGTAAATAAAATCTATTTATAATCTATTTTATAAGTCTATATCTGTGCTGTAGATATGGCAACCCCTGGTTCCTATCACCACCACTGTAAAGAAATCCGAGTCAGTAAGCCTCTCTCTCAAACCGCTCCGCATGACTTTCTGTACTAAAGTTAATTTATTTTATCTTCCATTATGTAGAAATATAAAAAAATTAAGATAATTTAGAATGAGAACCATATTCAACAATTTTCCACCATAGCGAACAACCATTTAACCAAGTGAAGAACCAGTTATGCATTCAAAAGGCTTTGAGTGTTCATAAGTTTATACAAAGCACTGCCAACGATTTAACCTCTTAACTCTGTGGAACGACCGGTGGTTCCAAAACACGTTTAGTCATATTCTTCATATGTTTCATATTTCATAAGCTACATTCAGGCTGTAACTCTTCTTTCCAGTCAAATAGATGGCGATGTCATTTTAAACACAATAGAAGAAGCTGAACTCAGTTTGTTTTTCTACTGAAAGTCGACCCGTTTTTCCACAAATCTGGGCTATAAACTATAAACAGATGCCGTCTCATGAGGGATCTGCTCTGTAAAAATGATTTTTATAAAATAAAAAAGAGCGTGAGATTTTTGGCTTACAGCAGTAAATAAGCATAGAACAATGTGTGATCATAAAACACTTGGGAGAAACTTCTACAAAAACCCCCCAAAATTTACAGTAATTTCACACAGTTACTGAATAATTGGCCTTACGATTTGGTCACGTAAATTCAGATGGAAAAACCGAAATATACCCACAAGCATAAGCTTGCATACAAAAGCGAAGAACTTAAAAGCACTTATAAAATCTCGTCACATTAACATACATCAAATGTATGGCTTTTTTTTACGTTTCTTTAAACATTTCCATGTTAGAGGTACTACGTTATGTTACAACAGTCTCCATCCAAGGATCAGCAGAGAACGACGGTCGAGAGAGGGATACTGAGAGAAGGAGAGAGAGGGAGAGAGAGAGAAAGAGGCAGCAGAGAGACAGAGAGGTGAACAGAGTTGAAGGAGTTTATTCAGCATGCTACAGAGAGAGAGAGAGAGAGAAAAGCACACCAGCACGCAGGGACCGTACAGCATGAGCTCGGTAGAAAAGGAACTTTTAATCATCTCACTTCCAAACTACACTGAAATTGTACATTATTCTAGAGATGTAAAAACTCAACCCATGTAGAAAATATACACAGCGCCCCAGCCCCCGATTCCAGAATGTGTAACTGAATCTGTTAATGCAGAACGACCAAGCCCCCCACCCGGCTTCCCCAGACCACAGCAAGTCATTGACAAGAACTTGAGCAACATTTCCTGATGTCTGTTAATATAAATTGCGAACTTCCCCCCATAACGGTGAAAAAAAAAATCCAGAGATGCTGAATGACACAGCTTTGCACAACGCGGAGAAAAATAAGACAAAAGGCACGTTAACTTTGGTCCCAACAGTTCTTCTACACGTGAGGGTGACACTTCACAAGCACATCACAGTGAACATCACGACACCCAACTAAGGGCCGAGGTGCATTCAGATTCAGCTCGAAGCAAAGCTGGATGGACTTCTCTTTTCTTGCAGTACTTTTATCCATTTTACAGAGCACGGGGTGTCGTACCGTGTCAGAAACCACAAACAAGCTTATGTGATCATTTCATAAATGCAATCTGAGGCAGCTGAGAAATAAAAACTTCAGCAAAATCTGGGTGTGCAGTTTGCTGAACGCTACCTGGTGGAACCGAAAACTCCTACAACTTGGCTACATCAGCATCATCATCGTTTTAAAGAATTTTGCTGGTACTTCTGCACATCTTTTGTCAAATTGAACTCCTTCAGTAATAGCAGTCCTGATTTAATCTCACAGTAATGTAAGAAATCCTGGTAACAGATGATTGTCACCTGTTCTTTTGGTGGCTGGAAGGCTAACTACTTAAATAGAGCTCTTGGCACAGTTCCTTTGACCTCAGATTCAAAACAAGGCGGCTGAAATATAAAAATATTGGCGGTAGGCTAATCAGAAGGAGAATTAAATGAAAAACGAATCATCCAATCAAATTGCTTACAAATAGCATTATCGAGCTTCCTCTGGTGAAACTCATATGGTTAGAATAGGGCTTTAGCTACCTGTAGCTTTTCGATAGCCACATCATCCTTGTAGCCAACTTGAAGGCTGAAACTTAGTGGTACATTTTGTCTATTTGTGATTATTGAATTCTGCGTTAGATGCACGCTGAGCCACTCAATATAGAAACGTCCATTTTTGTGTTAGATCTATTACACTTGAAAAGACACATTAGGGTTACAATTTATTTAGATTTTAAAATAAAATGAATTACACCTTCTTGAGCCTCAATGTAGCAATATAAATCCATTATACAGAATTCCGAGCACCACAGAAGAGCTCGTACTCACAGTCGTGTGTGGGTGAGGCCATATTTTAAGGCCAAATGCATTGTTTTGGAATTTATGGAACTGCAATAATCCAAATAAACCAAAAACACGACTATGAATAAGATGAATTAGATGACAAAGAAACAAATGGCAAATAAATACAAAATATATAGTCAAAATGGTTGTCCCCAGGAGTCGTGTCACTGGTGTTATTGTATAACAAATCTCTTATTTTGTAATAAAAATCCCACTGATGACATCACTTCCTTTTACTGTTTTCTGAAGATCTATGAAGAAAAGCACGTTAAGCCCGCTGTGTCTTTTCAGTTATCAGAAATTTTCTCGTTAACTCAAGATTTCATATGAAGCTCGGGTGTGACCGACTTCAAATGGACTAAATTTCATATTTTAGTGGATTTCCCAAGTTTGACATGATGTGGTTTGATGTTCTGTAGCAGTCGTTTTGTCAAATGCATTTTTCATTAAAAATGCCCCTGGCGTTTCCCTTCTTACGTGTAACACCAGTAACACCAGTGATTCATATGGACAGATTTAAAAAAGTGGACGTTTCTGTAGAATGACCCAGTTGCGTAATGATTTAGGCCTACAATATGCACAATGCTAATTGGTCACTGTACACGTCCATTACTTGTTAGCTACATTAGCCTCGTAGCTCCAGTACAAAACTAAAGAAGCAAACTTCAGAACCCAGATCTTGGCTGGCTGACTACATTTGTGGGGAAAACAGTCAAAATTCAACCAAACAATTCCTTTTAGGGTTATTTTCCAGCTAGTATTCATCCCCCTTCTCATTTAACTATGACATTTATTTGTGTAATCTGTAACTGTATATTAGAAATCTGTGGTCTGTCTTGCCATCTGTCCACGGGTGTTTGTGGTCACTTTCAACTGCTAATGACGACTCTGAACGCACCTTGGTCAAACATACGCAATAGCAACAGTAAGCTTGTCCTCACTACTGCCAAGACCCAGCAGTTCATGCAGTTCCACTTAAAAAAATTGCAAATTAACAAACAAAATAAAAAAAGCGAGGAAGGGTTGGGAGTGCTAGAACAGTAGGTGCTGCAATATATTATACACTACGCTGCCCACAGTGTGTGTGTGTGTGTGTGTGTGTACAGCACTGAATTTTAAACTGTATTTTAAGTGCCAGATCTAAAACAAAATCCACTACAGCCCTTCCAAAAACACATAAACAAACAGAACACATCCAGGCAGGTGGCCGTTCCATTGAATCATGTCACTCATATGCAAGTGATGCATGAAAAAAAAAGAAAAAGAAAAAAGCAAGCCAACTGGCTTTAAAATGCTCAAATACGTTTCACAGGAAAGATAAAGTACCGTCCTTAAAATCCCACAAAACAATGGATCAGGGTCAGAGGGAAAGACTTTAATAAAATACTTCTTACACGAAAATGAAAAGAACGTGCCTAAACTTCTAACGCCTGTATGAGAGGATGCAAAATAGATGACGCTGTTTTTGCGTACGTAAGGCACCTTTTTGTTGTGGGAATAAAGCTGGCCCAACGCACGACGACAGTGGAGGAGTCTTACACACACAGAGGAGGGGAGAGGGAGAGAGGGAGAGAGGGAGAGAGGGAGAGAGAGAGAGAGAGAGAGAGAGAGAGAGAGAGAGAGAGAGAGAGAGAGAGAGAGAGAGAGAAAAATGCAGAAAGGTAAAACAGATAAAGAAACAAAGAAAAAGAGAAAGGCAAGAATAAAAACAGGAAAGAAAGCAGATAACTAACAAGTGCAAGCAAGTAAAAAGAAAGGGGAGTTAAAGGAAAAAAAGGAAAGAAAGAAAAAGGAAAGACAAAGAAATGAAAAAAAAAAAAAAATCAGGAAAGAAAACAGCAAGCAAGGGAGAAAGCAAAAAAAAAGCATGAGAGCAAGAGAAACAGAGTGAGAGACAGAGCGAGCGAGCGAGCGAGAGAGGGAGAGAGAGAGAGAGAGAGAGAGAGAGAGAGAGAGAGAGAGAGAGAGAGAGAGAGAGAGAGAGAGAGAGAGAGAGAGAGAGAGAGAGAGAGAGAGAGAGCGAGAGAGCGAGAGAGAGAGAGAGCGCGCGAGAGAGAGCGAGAGCGAGAGAGCGCACTGTGCCTGTGTGTTTATGGTACGGTCTTCAAGAATTACTGATACAGATGCATTTCGCTCTATACTCCATACTGAGTGGGGGAGGTGGGGTGGGAGGGGGGCGGTGCAGCTACAGAGCATGTTCAGATGTTCAGATGGTGGACTTGGAGAAGGAAACCCTGAGGCGATGGCCTCCGCCCATGTCGTAGTTATGGAGGTCGATCAGGGCCTGGATGGCCTCCTCCACTGTCGACATCTGCAGCAAAGACATCTTACGGTCTCTGAAATAAACAAAACTCATTTGTTAATTGTTACTGCACCACCACCTGATTAATATATTAATACACATCAATATAATCCTGATGCTAAAGCTTGGTTCCTATTGTGTGGAACATCCTAGTGAAGATGTTACCAATCTCAACTGTAGAGACCCAAAGCTCTGCATGTTTTTGTATATGTTATGACACTCCTGACCACTGAACTCCAGATCAGTACTGGTCATTTATCAGCAACTAAGAAGTAGCTGAATTGGTATGATTAAAATACACAAGACTTACACAAACACACACAAATGCATGCAAAAGTTTGTGAGCCTCAGTTCAACAACTTTGTTCCTAGTAAACAATGTGTGCACATTTGTTTATTTGCTACATGGAACATTACTGGGTGGTAATAATAAAATAGAAAAGAACAATAAATGTGGCCTATACAAAAGATATGGCACATTTTAGCGTTTCAGTGCATTATAGTGTGGTTATTGAGACATTTTAAATAGCCAACTACATCCTAGGACCTTTTTTTTCCACAAATAGCTGAAACGCATTCTTCTGTAACAATAATAAATAATTTGTACAAAATGTGGCAGCAGCATCCTAACAAAAACAAAACAGATTATATCAGTCCCTTTTTAGAAGAACTGCACTGGTTGTCTGTATCGTTCAGGACAGATTTTACAGTTCTGATACTAAATTTTAAGGCTCTAAATGACCTCACAGCACTGCTTGCATCACAGAATGATGATACTGACCTTCTACAAACACATTCTGTTAAATACAGAAAACCTGGAGAGACTCTGTTTCCGCTTCTAAACCGTGGAGCTCAGTTCCAACTTAAGAAGCATCTAAAAACGTCTCTCTTTAACTTAACATTTAATCAAAACTCTTGTGGTGTTTACCTTCATTTGATATGTGTCATTTTCTTATATGATTCTAAATTATTACTTATACTTTCTTTTATTACCATTTTTGCATTGCTGGTCTTGTAAAGCACTGTGAGTTGCCACTGGGGTGAAAAGTGCTATATAAATAAATATTTTTGTTATTATTAATTATTATAACATATGCCAGCCTTACCTGAAATGTGAACCCATCTTTCCAAAATGTGAAAATATAATTTTATCATGGTCAGTTCCACCTCTGCAGCACCCCTCTGGTTAAACTCTGCTATAGGCGTGGATGATGTGTCTTCCTATCAAGGTATGATGACGTCAGTATGCAAATCCGCCCCTGACGACGCCCTACTCGTGCCCAGAGCCATGTAGAGAGACGGCTCTGCTCGCGCTGCACTCATATAAATGAAACCATAGTCTAGAGCGAGGTAGAACATCAGTGCTCTTTTGGATGTTTTTCCATACATATCGTCTCATCGCATTTAGCAAGTTTTTTAGTGTTCCATTTAGTTATCATTGGCAAATCTTAGTTATTGTATTAGTAGATATTGTACTTTTTAGCCTTTTAGACTGAACTAGCCTTATATTGATAACGCTCAACGCATAATTAGGTGACCTGATGGACCGATTAAGTGAGGATTCTTGCAAGTCTCCATACAGCTACTGTTGAGTGCCATGATGACCGGTAAAGTAGTGTACGACTCCAACCTGCTCACATCTGTAAACAACCTGCTTGATTCCAATTATAGAAGTATAACAGCAAGACTATCACACCAAACAGGCAGCAGTGCCCCTCCCAAATTGAGCCAGCGATGGAGTTAGCCGAAAACAGTGAGGTGTAGTTACTCTTTTTTTTACGTGAAAACTTTCCTTAAAAATAAAAATTAAAAAAAGTTTAAGGTTCTTACTGAAAGAACTTGAAGGCTTTCACTGTGCCTCCAGAGTTGGAGAATAGAAGTCTCAGGTCCTCCTCGGTCACATCCTCACTGCAGAAAACACAAGCATTCAACATTTCTCCACACAGCAAGGATCGAGAAGACAGTGGCACTCAAAGCGAAGCGCCAAAAAAAATAAAAGAAAAACCCTCCACAATTCCTCCTCCATAGCCACAGTACTACATAATTAACCAAGTTCAGATTTTTAACCTGCGCCCCTGAGCTACAAAAGAGATACTAGCAATTAATTTTCAAAGAAGGGAAAAACCTTGGGAATCCAAATTTAAGCTTTATGTCTGAAGTACTCAGCACATGGTATTAGCATAATAACAAAAGCAGATGGAGGCTGTAACTCGTGCAATTCCTGAAAAGGTACCAACGAAGTGTCAATGCTAAGTCTGCCCAGTCATCTGCTACAAATGTCAGAACTAAAGAAATATTCTCTGAACTTTTCATTTCAATTATATTAAATGTAATATTACTGGGCAAATTCCTTGCTGAAGCATTTGTTTCTCCATCACCGCTCATTTAGCTGCCCCCTCCCACTGCGGTGTCTGTACTCACGGGATGTTGGAGAGATGGAGGGTGGCGGAGGGAGGGAAGATGTTCTGGAAGTTCTTGGAGCCGGGCTTTTTGAAGCGGTGCAGTGGAGAGTTTGCAAAATCTTTAGTGAGGCCCTGGTCGTCCAGACCTTCTCTGGGCAGCTGCACTGTCTGGTGTTTCGAAAGGGTGACACGGATTATTTTTCCGTACATCTTCTGGCCGTTTAGGTGGCTCATGGCTGGATCAAAACGAGGAGACAAGCACCGTCAAATATTTGTGTTGACTTGTATTTTAATTTTCTTCTATCAAGTCCACCTCTAACATTTGTGCGAGTTTATGTACCAAAAACAGTTCATTTTTACATTTTCAATCCTCTCATCTTTCCTAACCAGACTGTTTTCGTTACCTTTAGTTCTTATTGGCTGCAGGCTGGGAAATTAATGGTTTATTCTGAAAGGTTTAACACCGTTTATATAGTCAACCAACCTGAAAAAGTACTGAAATAAATGCCATTACTGGTTAGGGGTCAGGTATCACAGCGTTTTAACTACAGACAGTCTTTTTACAACATAAATCTATCAGATATAGAGAGGAACTATAGATCACACTAACGTGAACATCAGGTTTCAGGTCTAGCTGCTGTTTGCTGTTATTATGAAAGAGGAGCGCTTAGGCAGACGTTCATGGCTGAGCCGTGTTTTCTGATGGAGCCCTACCTAACTGCGCCTGGTTTCCATCTGCCATCTGGATGAGGGCGCTGTCCTTCTTATTGTAGAGAATCTTCACGCGCTGCACGTCCCCATACACACCTTCAGTTAAGCGAGAGGCAGATGGAGAGGGGAGGAAAGGAGGGATGGAGGGAGGAGTGAACCATGAAGGACAAGTTAGTGCTTTAGAGGCCTTAGAGTTCGAACATGAAGAAAAAAAAAAGGTGAAGAAGACTTCCAAAAAAAAAATAAAAATCTACAGCAAAGAGTCCAACAGTGTTTAAAATAGAGTACAGAACCCTCCCAAATAAAGGAGCTCAGTGATATGGCAAAGTTAAAAACAAAAGCCTACATGCAAAATAATTAACCATGCATTACGATAAGCTGTATATGAGGAGAGACAGAGAGAGCAAAGATAGAGATACAGGCTTTAATAAAGCCAAAAACGAATAGGAACTTCAAATTTGGAACAAAAAGTAATTGGAAAATTAAGACTGTTCTGATTTTTTGTTGTTAACTGAAGTTGAAACTAAATAAAAAGAAATAATAAAAATAATATTAATAATAAAATGAGAAAATAAACAAAAATGACAAAGAATAAATTAAAAAAAGAGGTAGATTGCCAACGATAACATACCGAAGAGGGTAAAGAGACTTTGGGGCGTAACCATCTTTAGAAGGAGAGAAGAGCAAGCAGCGTAAGACAGGAAGAGAGAAGAGTCGAGGTAGAGCGGAGATGAACAGATCATCCATAACGGAGGGTGGTTTCCCGCAGGATGGTGAGGTGACCATGGAGCATGGGGTCAAGGCAGTTAATTGGGGCAAGTTGGTCCGAGGAGGAACATTTGTTTTTGTTTGTTTGGTTTGTTTTTGTGTTCAGGCACAAAGCATGAACGGGAATAAAAGGGAGGGGAGGGGAGGGGAGAAGGGGTACAGGTGGTGGAAGGAGGGGTAATAAAGGGTAGGATAGGGGAAGGAGAGTGGGTAGAAAGCAATGTGGGGTAAAACAAGGAAAAAAAAGGAGTTGGGGAAGGGACAAAAAAAAAAAAAAAAAATACAGGTCAGTACACAGGAAATGCAGGAGTTTGGTCAGAAATGGCAGGGTTCTCTTTCCTTTCCTTTTGTTTCTGCTCCCGAACATTGCTTTAATTGTGCCAAATGTAGTCCCCCGAGACCAAACGTGGGTAAGGCACATTTAAATAGACTTACAGCATAGGAATGAGGGGGGAAAAGGACAGGACATGCAGAGAGAATGGCTTTGGTAGCTTGTTTTAGTAGCTGAAGCTTGGCAGATTATGAAATGCAAGGCAGCGTTGATTAAAAAAAAGGAATGCTAGCCTCTTGTTATTTTGTTTTTATCATTGGGACATAAAAGGCCATGCAGGTCCTGGGCATGAAAACCACCTTGCAGAGTTATGGGCATCAACAGACAGCACGTCATGTTTAAAACCACAAAACCCACAAGAGTGTTTGGGGAAAGAAAACCATGATGGGTGAAAAAAAATACAAGGATAGAGAAATATAATACCAAATAATAACAATAATAATCATAAGAATAATAAGAGAAAAAGTGAGAGAGATGAAGCGGGGGTGGAGCTACCACATTTCATACCAACTTTGAATAGCTTAGAGAGAGGCAGTGGAACGTCAGGAAGAGGGAGAGAGAAGTTACAGCTTAGAGAGAAAAGACAGTTAGATATTACTTCAAGAGCAGAGAGAGATGAGGTTGATAGAGAGAAACAGATAGAGAGAGAGAGAGAAAGAGAGAAAGAGAGAGAGACAGTGATCAAAACTTGCACAGAATGTACAGAGAGACTGCAGAGAGACCCTCCATTTTGACGAGAAATTCATCAAGAAATGCTTTCAGTATATTTTATGAGAGAACACAAACCCAAATGTGCAGATATTAGCTTTAAAACATCCACATCAAAGTCATTTCCTACTAAAATGGCCAGCTAACTGCAAATATACTGAAATAACATTAAAAACGTAAACACATTAAGGACGGTGTTGAGCCCACAGGCTCTGGTGGAGTAATGGGACAAGCAACTGCTCACTGTTCATCAAGTGATGAACTCTACAGTCTTTTGCTATCGGTGCCAATGTTTATATAATGGAATTATTCCTTAGCTTTGGAGCAACCAATCGGTCTGTGAGCAGTCACACTTGAGACAAATGCAGCCGATGAGGACGCAAAAGGCACTGAAGTGCTGACGTGAGACACTGCTATTTTTCAACATCAGATTTAAAATTCAGAGCATGATACCAATCCTAAGGCACCAATACCAACTACTACTAACTACTGTGAGGTTATGGTTAAAATAAAAAAATTAAAGAAAGGTAAAGTGAGAAAGACTATATCAAACAAATGTGGGGTAGGATCAGCATTAAGAAAAACCGTCCCTCTTCTGAAAAGTCGTATGCAATGTAAAAACATTTTCTTATTAAATTGGTGTTAAATAATACAAATAATTGTTTGAGAAAATGTATCTACACAATCATAGACAAAATTTTACACATCTCTGGTCAAATTACATGTTTGTAGTACAAATTACTGTACTCAGCAACCGGTCACATTTAAGTTTCATGTAGAGGATTTTTTTAACTTATTTTCACAGAAAACCAAGAAAACATGTAACTCCACAAGGGTGCTCAAGAGTGCTTTTGCACGTGACTATTTTAAATATTGTCCTGCTGCTCTCACTTAAAGACAGCCTGAACACACCCATTTATGCTTTTTGCCAACAAAGTCTTGTCACATGAATACTTTTGAAAGGCTACCTAGTTTATCATGTCGAAGAATTATTTTAGAGTTTTGGAAAAACCTGCATTGTTATTGTTCACTCAATTATCTGCTTGTCAAAATAATCAGCATTCAATTGTTAGTAAAATCAACAGTGACAACCTTACATTTCTGACCGAGACCTTCACCTACGGGCACTTCTTATAAAATGAACCTTATTGAATTAGAAAATCCTCACCAACCCTCCTCCTGGAGATCTACCTTCTACAGATCTTAGTTCCAAACCTGTCCCCCGCCTTGGTTAATACGAATGCATCTGAATTAGGCAATCAAGAACTTCTGAAGACGTTAATTAGCTGGGCAGGTTTGACAGACTGCGCAGGTATCCAGGACCAGGGTTGGCAACCACTGCTATAAAACTTCAGTGTGTTTTTATGCCTGATTTCATTAATGTGATGCTGTAAATGATAAATGTGATGCTGAAAAATGGTAGGAGGTCTTCTGAACTAAGAAATAACAAGAAAACAAAAATGAGCCTGGGCCAGTAATGACCGTACAGACGTACGGAGACAGACTGTGCTGGAGAACTGACTGAACACGGTGAGAAAAACAGAGAGAGCAGGTAGATAAGTGTGTGTGTGTGTGTGTGTGTTGCACTGACCTCGTCATTCAGATTGCTGGCCAGTAGAACTCCACTGCCTCCTGAGTGTCCAGACAGCGCCACCCTGCCGGCTGCTGCCGCTGCTGCTGCCGCTGCACTGAGAGGACTAATAGCCCCTACAGAGAGAGAGAGAGAGAGAGAGAGAGAGAGAGAGAGAGAGAGAGAGAGAGAGAGAGAGAGAGAGAGAGAGAGAGAGAGAGAGAGAGAGAGAGAAAGAGAGAGAGAGAGAGAGAAGCGCAGAGATAATAGGGAAACAGAACGAAGTAAAAACGTAAAGAAAAGAGAGAAAAAAGAAAAAAGAACGAGAGAGAAAGCAAAGGAAAAGAAAGTGATAAAGATAGAGGGAGTGGGGAGAGTAAAAAACAAAAAGGACAAAGAGAAAATAAGAGATAAAGAAACGGAACAAAGGAAAGAAAAAGGTAAAAAGTGGAAAAATGGGGAAATGCAAAAGAGAAAGCAAATGAGTAAGAAAGAGGAAGAGGGAGCAAGAGAGAGAGGAGGACAGAAAGAGATAAAGCAAAGAAAAAGGAAGGAAAATGAAAGAAAGTGAGAAAGAGTGCATGTGTGAGAAGGGGCAGAAGAAGAAAGTGGAAGAACGTGAGAGATTGAGAAAGAAGAGGGTGAGACAGAGAGAAAGAGAAACAAATGGAGACAAAAAAGAGAGAGATAAATAGTTCAGTATCAGTCAGTCGGTCATTCAGACTCCAGTAAACCTGCAGCAGTCTCCCCTCAGCCTTCAGTCCAGCTCCGGCCATGCAGCCCACCAGCGCTGCCAAGCACACGTACAGACCACCACAACCCTGCCGGCCAAACCGCATCCAACACACACTTCATACAGAGAGCTACGCACACCACTGACTCAGTTTCACACAGACTGCCATTCAGGAAGAAAACACCCAGATAAACACTAGGGGCCGACGGAAACACAGAACTGTGCAAAAACAGAGACCACCTTTCATTTCTAGCCCATAAGTAGAAGCTATTATTTTCACAGCATCAGGCCAAAAGCCAGAAAACAAACAGTGCTGTGCAAAAGTTTTAGCCACCTGTGAAAATCTGGTTTAAAATGCTGCTTATCTGGGCACAAGGAGTTTATTTGCTCAGAAAATCACAATATTGCTACAATGTACAGTGATTTTATAAATGTCAGTGTTTTTTAATCATTTCCAGACCTCTCACAGAGGAAGGCCAGTATTAGGCTAACTAAAATGAACTGGTTTGGTTAATTAATACTTCATTATGGTATACTAAATGTGCTGTGGATGGAATTTAATAAATCCCTGTGATGACTGGAGGCAATACAGGTGAAATCTGGAAGCCAACTTTCTTCTTCAATCTACCTCATAAAATGCCAACAGGAGATTCTTGGTACTTTTTACTGCGTTTATATATATATATATATATATATATATATATATATATATAAACAAAGTTATGTTGATTTATCTGGCAAAAAGCATAATTGCCAAGACAAATGTGCTGACACTTCTGCACAGAACAGTAAACTGTATTTAATACATATGAAAGTCTGGCATTAGAATTTATCCCAGCTTCCATTCTTTTCAAGCAATTTTTGGGAGTTTTCCAATAAAAATCTGCTTAATAGCTGTTTTGACTGGAATTTTGCACGGTACTGTAGTAGCTGGCCAATACAACCGTCAGATATTCAGAATACACATCCATATATAATATATACACACACTGCTCAAAAAAATAAAGGGAACACTTAAACAACACAATATAACTTCAAGTAAATCAAACTGTGAAATCAAACTGTCCACTTAGGAAGCAACACTGATTGACAATCAATTTCACAGCTGTTGTGCAAATGGAATAGACAACAGGTGGAAATCATTGGCGATTAGCAAGACCCACTCAATAAAGGAGTGGTTCTGCAGGTGGGGACCACAGACCACTTCTCAGTACCTTTCTGCTTTCTGGCTGATGTTTTGGTCACTTTTGAATGTTGGTGGTGCTTTCACACTCGTGGTAGCATGAGACAGACTCTACAACCCACACAAGTGGCTCAGGTAGTGCAGCTCATCCAGGATGGCAAATCAATGCGAGCTGTGGCAAGAAGGTTTGCTGTGTCTGTCAGCATAGTGTCCAGAGGCTGGAGGCGCTACCAGGAGACAGGCCAGTACACCAGGAGACATGGAGGAGGCCGTAGGAGGGCAACAACCCAGCAGCAGGACCACTACCTCCACCTTTGTGCAAGGAGGAACAGGAGGAGCACTAGAGCCCTGCAAAATGACCTCCAGCAGGCCACAAATGTGCATGTGTCTGCACAAACAGTTAGAAACCGACTCCATGAGGATGGTATGAGGGCCCGACATACACAGATGGGGGTTGTGCTCACATCCCAACACCGAGCAGGACGCATTTGCCAGAGAACACCAGGATTGGCAAATTCGCCACTGGTGCCCTGTGCTCTTCACAGATGAAAGCAGGTTCACATTGAGCACATGTGACAGACGTGACAGAGTCTGGAGACGCCATGGAGAGTGATCTGCTGCCTGCAACATCCTTCAGCATGACCGGTTTGACAGTGGGTCAGTAATGGTGTGGGGTGGCATTTGGAGGGCCACACAGCCCTCCATGTGCTCGCCAGAGGTAGCCTGACTGCCATTAGGTACCAAGATGAGATCCTGAGACCCCTCGTGAGACCATATGCTGGTGCGGTTGGCCCTCGGTTCCTCCTAACGCAGGACAATGCTAGACCTCATGTGGCTGGACCCACATGGACTGGCCCGCCCGTTCCCCAGACCTGAATCCGATTGAGCACATCTGGGACATCATGTCTCGCTCCATCCACCAATGCCATGTTGCACCACAGACTGTCCAGGAGTTGGCGGATGCTTTAGTCCAGGTCTGGGAGGAGATCCCTCAGGAGACCATCGGCCACCTCATCAGGAGCATGCCCAGGCGTTGTAGGTAGGTCATACAGGCACGTGGAGGCCACACACAATACTGAGCCTCATTTTGACTTGTTTTAAGGACATTACATCAAAGTTGGATCAGCCTGTAGTGTGTTTTTCCACTTTAATTTTGTGTGAAAAGCCAGGCCTATTAATAAATTTGATTTCCATTGATGATTTTTGCGTGATTTTGTTGTCAGCACATTCAACTTTGAACAGAACAAAGTATTCAATGAGAATATTTCATTCATTCAGATCTAGGATGTGTTATTTGAGTGTTCCCTTTATTTTTTTTAAGCAGTGATATATAGATATATATGAGTACATAAAGTATAAACAATAAATTAATAAAGCTGAAAAAGCAGATATCGCTTCCTAGTTATTTGTTCTGTAAAATCAATATAGGCAGAGCCAGTTAATTTGAACGCAAAGTATTCAGGTTAAAACAAACGTCACCTTAACATACAAAAAGAAGGAGAGAACTGGCAATAAAAGTAGAGCTACTGAGCAGAAACCCGAGAAATCAGAGAGAATGCTGAAGCATTACAATATTATTCTTTACACACACTACCTACGCTAGTCAATATTTCTATTATTTCCTTTGAGTTTCTGCTGTTTATTTAAGAAATTTGACAACTGAGAATTGCATCAGCCACTAATAGGCTGTTTAGTTATATCAGTTCAATTTTTGACTATGAGAATTTTTGGTTATTTAAACTCTGCATCACTGACAAAACGCTCAGATCGGCCGGACCCTAAAAATATCACCAGGCCTTTCCTCCCTCTCGCTGTCGCTGTGCAGTCCAGCAGCCACACTTCTTTATCAGGGTGGAGCTTTATGAGGTAGATTGATTGGCCAGTCTGTCTGAAAGGCAGTGTCTCATTACAAACATGGGTCAATCCCTCACATCAAGGCCACAATGCAGAATGGTAGGGCTTATTGCTGTGCCTTCTGATTAGCGCTCTGCAGAAAAGAGCAACCACGAGAATCCAACAAGTCAGGACAAATGGATGGAGCTGTTTCAGTAGAGAAAGCCCCGCCAATTCTGACAGCACTGGCAAAGAGGCTCTTTCCTCCAAGAGAAGGAAAGAACACAGAAGGGTTAAGAAAGGAAAAAAAAGAGAGAAAGAGAGAAACAGTAGATAACAGAAGCATAGGTACCTAGAGAAGATGGCAAAGCTCCAGCACTAGAGTAGGAAGTTACCATTCCGGATGGAGTACCTAGGAGAGTGTGTAGAGTAAAAGTCGTACGCGATCAGATAGGAACGGAGGGCCAGGGACTCTAATGAGCTCTGAAAATTTAATTAGGGATGCACCGATACGTAAATCGACACATTAACGTTGGCCAATATAGATTAAAATCAGCTTCGGCAGTTATGGATTCACTGTATGAAGAGTATTAACATCTATAGCTCATCAATTACACTTAGTTATCTGCATTTCTATTAAAAATAGGGTCAATATCTATGCAGGTTCTAAACTATTCCTACTTATTAGCACTAAAATACTTTTGAACTAAGACTAAAATTCCCAAGAGAGGAAGATCAAGCAAGGCATGGAAACCATTATCTATTATACAAATTAAGTGTAGCAATGCAAATTTACACTTACAGCATTTAGCAGACACTCTTATCCGGAGGGACTTACAATTTGGTCACAGGTAGGCGAAGGTAGCATTAGGAGTCTTGCCCAAGGACTCCTATTGGTATAGTGTACACGTGCAGGCCTAGTTGGGGGACTGAACCCCAGCCCAAAGAGACTAGAAGGCAAAGGTGTTACATTACACCAACCACCAAATGCAGCAAAACACTGATTTTGAGCGATGCAAAACTGCTTGGAGCAACACTGGCTACCAATTAGGGATGTTCATTCTCTCTAATTTTGATTTTAGAGAATTCATAAGACTTAATGAACAGATATTTGGTTAAAAAACAAGTGGCGGCCAAAAGTGGCCTAGGGCTCTAGGTTCATGTGTAAGACGAAAACACTGGAGAAACCTAAAAACAAGTTTTAGTAATTAAAATAGCCGAAAGAGCAAATGACCCAACACTAAAAGAATATAGAAATACAGCATTGGATGCTGATGTCTTCTTTTTCTCCTCGTGGGATGATGCACCATGTTAACTTGTCAGAGAAATACCTTGTCTTTTATTTAAAAATATCCTTGTTTCTAGACATCAACTACAGTAGTTAGCAACATAGGAGACAAATGTTTTACAAATGAGTAAAACCAACATTTTACAACCTTGTTTAAATATAAAAACAATACTTTTAGCCTCTATATTTTCTTTGTCTTCCCCTGACAACAAACATTAAAAAAGTGATATGAGTATTCAAATTAAGTTGAGTATTGCCTTACTACCACATTAACTAAGTAGTGTCAGCTAACACTAGCAGGCCAGCACATGTTAGCTGTCTAATAAATGTCGGTTATTACTTTTTTGCTGTTTTGTGTCAATTTATAAAGCCTTCAACTTAACACTCCATTTTTCAACATTGTCTCTACATGGGCATATATGACAGTACACTATATTAAATCTCACCCTCTGCATTCATGCTGAGCGGGACTTGAATCTACTGACTCCTCCAACCCAAATGTTAAGAAGAGCCACTCTGTCCTTTCGACAAAAACCAAACCACCTTGGGATCCACAACATTTGATATCCATTTTCAAATCTTGGCTGTAAATGTCTCAGTATATGGTGATGTGTTAGTATAAACTAAAAAATATAATCTTTAGAAAAACACAGGCTTACTTTTCTCTGCTTTAAGCTTTAGCCGCTTTTCTTGGATGTCCAGCAGGAAACTTTTCCGTAAGAATAGTATAGTTTCTCGTAAAATGTCTCTTAGCATTAGATGTTTTACGAGGTTGCTACTGGCAAGACAAGATTGTTGTCTGTGCTGCTATGGTGACCAGCAGCCTGTGCAACAATCTGCAGAGAAAAAAGTTGCCAAACTAGAAGTTACATATTAACCCCAGCATTTAAGATCGTTTATTGTTAAAACTGTGTTAGAATGAGCAAAAAAGAGCTTTGCTTTACTGCAAAGAAGAATCATCTTATTTTCACCTAGAAAATGTGGCTGTGGAGCCACAACAGGGCAGTACAAGAGCAGCATGAGACACTGGAGCCACTTATGCCCACCTCCCTGGTTTATACTAACTGGCTGCACAACTCGTGACCAGAGACAAACCCCAGTGGTTCCCAGCCTGTGGAAAAGTACCTGCTCTGGAGAACAAACAAAAAAAAGCTGTCTTCTGGAATCGAAACCAGCCCTGTTTGCCGCTCTTGATACAGCACAAAGCTTCCATGTTCCTGAACAAGTTTCAGTGGAGGAGAGATGAAGTGTGAGAAGAAAAAATGTTTCTAGATGATTTGTCAGGCATGGCAAGGTAATAGCGTGAAGTTTTTTTTGCCTGCTTTCTCATGCCTAATCAATGTATACGTACATCAGTAAAACTCTTCCCATCATGCAAGAGAACTGGTAAGACTTTCATACTACTGAACATACTGTTTCCATCTGAATAAGAGAAGAGATAAGAGAAGCCAACTGGCCCGAATAAGTGCACTTGAAATGCGCATGCCGTACTTAGCCAATTTTCATTTCTTCTGGCAAAGCGCATTGTGTGTTGTAGTCGATTTCTGATGTCGGGGTGATGAACTTCGCTTAACTGAGCTTTTTGTTTCTTCCAGGGTGATTTTGTACTGTTTGTTGTTGGGTAAATATTTGCAAAACAGCCACAGACAAGAACTTGAATTCTTTCTGCATATTGACTAATACTGCATTGGTGTAGTTTGGTGGAAATAACATACATATAATTTCACAACCAAAACGTTCTCTACATTTTAGGCATCGAGTAAGCACTGACATAAATAAAATGGCTGTATTTGTGTTGTATTCATTGTTACCCATGGTGCTCATCACCACCACTGCACACAAATCCAAGTCTGTAAGTTCCTCTACAGTGAACCATTTTACATCAACCATTCTAGACCTTGTCTTGGGGTCAACCGATAGAGGTTTGTTTTAGGGCCAACACCGATACAGATTATCAGTTTATCGAGGACATCAATAACCGATATTTGGGGCCAAAATTCATTTAACATAAATATGATTTTGTAGTGTGAAAATTTATAAGACTGCAACTCTTACTCATATTATTAATCTTAAATCATACTTATATTAAATAAATATATAAATAAACATACATTAAACAAATTAGAACACTACAAGAAATAAAGTGCTTTGAGCTTTAGACAGTATAGGCTGCAGAGTAGTAACTTAACTATGCTTCTTTAAGATAATTTATACAAACTGAATTTACACAACTGGATGTAAAACATTGTTACAACATGTAGTATACATATACAGGACAGTATGTCACAAGCTAAATAAAAATCCATGCGCTCTGTAGCTTTGTACTTTAAATTTTTTGTTGGAATGTGGCACTGCTGGGGCATTTGGACTGTTATTTATCAAATACCTGAAAAACGTATCTTTCAAGTATTGTGACCCCCCCCCCCCCCCCACAATATATCATCATAATTCACTTTGCCATAATTCTGATCTTTGCTTTTGTTCCTTCAGTCGGCAAATTCAAATTTGGCCAAGAACTTGTACACTGAACAAGTGATTTCTGTGAATATGAAAGAACTGTTTTAAACGTAGAAGCCATCATTCTCCACAAATACAAAAAAACCCTAACTTTGGTCATAATTTAACTAGTTATTAGTGGTACAGGTAGTGTAAACAGACTTAGACATTTGGAGAGATTAGTACAGATAGATGGGAAATCAATGGGAGAGCTGTCAAATCTACTTGGCTGTCTGGTTCTCTGTGTTTAATGCATCTTTTCAAATGTGCATCAAAAACTACAAACAGCTAGATTAGATCTAGATCAGTACCAGCAATGAATCGGTGCATCCCTAATTTGAACAGTAAATAAACAACAAATCTAAGTATGAGCTACCAGTGAGCAGTTTTTTATTGAGCTCTTACACCGTCTGTTACACACCAACTGGTTTCAAAGCGCTTTGTTGTTGTCTGATACCCCCCCCCCCTCCCCAAAACCACTACCACCCGATGCATAAGGGAGCTAAAACAAGTGAATATTTAGGAAGATGGGAATCTGCTAAAGAGAAGCTTGAAAGAAGTACCAGAATCAAGTTATGTGCACTGCTGACCACTGATGCACATCAGGGATGTAAAAATTACAAAGCAAGATAAATCAATCTGTATCAAGTTGTTGATTTTGGATTGTTACATTCAATTAAAACAACATTCAATGCTAGGGGTGCACAATATGAAGATAAACGTGTTTGATAACGCTGTTGTATAATCATATGACCACAGGAAAAAAAACTTCAAATAGTTTGCCTAAGTAACTACACTACTTATAACACACTTACTTACAAGCGGTCATGGAAAAAAACCCCAGCTTAGTTCCCTGAACAGCTTTTTTGAACAGACTACAAACATTACTTAATATATCTTTTTTATATTCTACATAGACCTATAATACAAGATATGTATAAACATATATCTTTATTTTCTAAACTGGCATAGAAAGACAAACAGAGTTAATTCCCTAAAACGCTTCTTATAGTCATGCACGTTTGTTGTGACAGCAGCCTCTTACTGTATTGGCTGTATGGACAAATGGTTAAGTTGCTCACTCCCCGTGTAGGAGAGCAGGTGTCAAAACTTATTGGGATTCTAAAACTAGATTTCTCAAATCTAATTACGTCAAATTTATCGCGCAGCCCAGTATATGCTCACCTTTTGCCAAAAAATCTACTTCCCAGGATATTTTCAAATGAGGCCAAATAGCTCATAGCCTCCGAACACACTGTTAAATCTTGTGCATTCATTAAAATAATTCAAAATCATTCCAAAGTAACCAAATCAATTCAAATTGTAAGAAAATCTGAGATTTCATTATCCACTTAATTATTTCCTTACGATCTGTGACTGGATCGACTCATTGTAAAGTCACAGATTTAATATACATCAGAACTCACTGACTGTGTTAAGCCTTACCGAGCAGCGAGGTGGAGTCTTTGCTGAGCGCAGCGGCCATCGCCGGATCTACAGGAGGCTGGCCGTCCCCTGCCGGCAGCTCCGGCCTGGTGTAGTCTCGACTCTTGTCGTTGTTGTACTTCACGTTCAGGTTGACCAGCTTGGAGAAGTCGATGCGCAGGGTGCAACAGGAGTTGTAGATGTTCTGTCCATCCAGGGACTTCAGATAGTGATGAAAGATGCAAGATGTTTATTGTGCTACATCACAGAACTAAGACAGCCCTGCAAATTAACTCTGAAAGTACGGAACTGTATATCTGCTATAATTAGTTGCCCATTAATGATGATTATGAAAAAAAAGTCTATATAAGATCTAATATATACAATACTGCGTGAAAGTCTTAGGCATCTAAGAAAAAGAAATGAAAGGTAATGCAGTTTACCATCTAGGCATTAAGCACATATTACGGTGACATGTTTTAAAAGAAAACTTAATGCACTTTTTAGAAACTAAAAACTCTTGTATTTATGTTTTTGTACTTATTCTAAAACCAGTGTTTCATTGTAGAGTTACATTTACTTCAACTGACTCAAGACCCAAGCTGTCACTCACCAGTTTGGCCTGCTGGGCATTGACTGGATCACTGAACTGCAGCAGTGCCTGGAACTGATTGTTTTTAGTGAATGTAATAATCTTCATGACAGTGCCAAATTTGGAGAAGATCTAAAAGTGAAAATGGAAAGATAAAGACATGATGTCAGTGGTTGCAGTTTCCATCGAGAAAGCTTGCATGCCCTAGTTAATAAAACTCAAGGTTTATTATTTGTTATAACACCATGAATGTTATAGTAACTCCTGTGAAACCAATAGGTATGTTATATAGTCATGACAATGAAGAAGAAGTGTTTTTCTTGTTTAAGGGGTTAATTTTTAATCTCTAGGCAAATGCGTGTGGAGCAGCGACCTGCTGCAAGACATCCAGGGTGACTGGGTAGAACATGTTGTCGATGATTATACGCAGGACTGGGCTGGGTGCAGGTGTTAAAACACCATCCCTTGCAGTGTCTGAGCTTGGAGATCCACCTTCCTGGACAGCGGAAACTGCCTGCAGCACAGCCTGGGCCCGCTGGGTAGAGCAGAAAAAGAACAGAAACATACTTAGACTTCCACTCTAGAGCAGTGTTTTCATCTCCCCTTCATCATTTTAGCTCAGAGAACCTCAAAAGCATTTAAACACTGTAGATAGTACTGGAAGAAACTGTACTTGGATTTCCTATTCATGCTGACTCTGTCTGTTAGTTTTAGCATTGTTAATTAATCTTCTACACATATTTGCCGCCAGATTTCAGTTATTAAACACAGCATTTGTATGACTTCCCCTTGCTTATGTTATAAGCCTATACGAGCACTAGTGTAGCTGTATGGGTACAAATGTGATCTTGTAACAAGAATACACATATGGAGACAATCTGTTAAACTTCTGCTGCTAAACTGAGGCGAAAACAGTCACTGAAGCAGATGAGCTCCCCCTAAAACCCACCCCTAGACTTCTGCAGCTCATTTAGCTTCAAGGAAAAGAATAAAAATAAATAAATAAATAAATCCTCACAAACAAAGCTGGCGATTCTTTCCACATTACATCTACTTCTGGTCTAGATTTGATGGGTATTAAAATGATGAGGGCCATGTTTGCTAACCTGATTGAGAGCACTGTCAGTCTTGAGCTCTTTGTGATTGGAGTACTGGATGAATACAGGGACATTTCGCACTTGAGGCGTCACTGCCGTATAGTAGTTCACCATAGTCACTGCCGCTTCTTCTGTTCCAAGCTCCAGGAACGCCTGCAGGCCAGAGTGGGGGAGAGAATAAATATTCAAGGTGAGCAAAACTGCTGCCCTTAGCCTTGACCAAATGGTCAAAAAAAGCTTTAAAACGGTTAACCGCAGAAAAAACGTTTTATATATTCAACCTTTTTACTCTGTGCCCTTGGAATAACATTTGCATTACAAATGCTTCTCAAAATTCATTTCGCTCTCACATACCTGATTCTTGCCTTTCAGCATCAGGATGTTGGTGACTTTCCCGAAGGGCAGGCCCAGGGCAATGACCTCTGTCTCAGAAACTTCATTTGGAAGTTTACGGATGTGAATGACTCTGGAAGGCGGGCTGTCCATGCTGTCCTCCACCCTCAGTTTTTTGCTGTCACTTCCATTAGCTGTGAAATGAGGTTTGGTTGAGATTATGCATAAAGAGTGAGACTTTTTTGATGTTTTTAGACATCATAATTCCCAAAAATGACAAATCTGCATTAAAACTAACTACTAGAGGTCCGGTTTTCAAGACATAACTGCATTGAATCTTTGTTCATATTATTGCGTGTCTGTTACACATTTATATATGTACTTGCTGATGGTGGAGTATGCAAACTAAAACAGCAGACTAAAGGTAAAATAGCCAGTAAAAAAGGTCATCACTGAAAAGCTGGTTATTGTATTCTGAAAAGCCATTCCTGGCCAGTAGAAGAGGGAGGGAGAAATATTATGTGTATATATAAACTGCCTACATTTTTCTTCTTCTTTTTTTGTGTTGGTGGCAGCAATAGGGGTGGCTCTCTTAAAAAAATGACTTAGAATATCAATTTTCTTACATTGTTGTTATATGTCAAAACAACAACACTAAAAACTGACTCACTCATCTGAAATAATTACTTCATAACATTATTTCAACACAGTATGTCAATTTTCTCAACTCAAAATCTTGAGAAAAGTCATTGTTAGTCATCAAGCCAAAATTTTAAAAACGTCGTTTCAAGACACTAAAACAATGAGATATTAAGTCAACATTTTCAAGACAATAAGTAATTGAGATATTAAGTGAATATTTTGAGATACTAGGTCAAAATAAAAAAAGGCATTCTGAGATACTAAACAAGTCAAAATATTGAGAAAATTAGTCAAAGTTGACTTATTGCCAGAAAAAGGGAATGGAAAAAAAAAAAGAAAAGACATTTGTGATATTTTTCTCATCTGGCTGGCAAGAACGAGCTTACATAGTACACCTCATTAGACAAGTCTATTTTACCATATTAACGCATTTCCCATCCTTACCAGTGACTGAAGAGTTGGGACTGTTGTAGAGACTGCCAGACAACAACTCATCTGAAGTTCTCTAAGAGAAAAGAGGGAAGATAAAGCGGCAAGTAAGAAAGAGAATCTATTCATCCACTTCAACACATCAGATCACCTCAAAAACACAGATGAGATGAACAAGAAGTAATTCGATAATCCAGGTTCTTACCTTTACGCCAACTGCAACATCACTAGCAATGCTAATGGAGGGAAACACACACAATTTGAATTATATGATTTGCTGCAATCGAACATCTTTGTATGACAAATGCTCTTGCATATTAGCACTGCTAGCTCAGAAGCTAACAAACTTTGTTCGATCTGCTTTGAACTAACAGTGAAAGGGGAACTCCACCGATTTTTCGAAAACTCTGTGAACAAAGTCATCCAGAGTAGTTCGGTGTGAAGTGCTCTGTTCTACAGAAACAGAGCTGTTCACAGCGGTGGTGACAGGATCCACACGTCTGAAGAGTCTAATGCCTCTGCAAGCTCCCTCACAGAAAGTTACTAAAAGAAATAGTTATGAATAGTGAGAGACACTGTTTTACCACACTCCTGAGATAAAGTTTTGGCTTCAATTCATTTGAACCCTTTTATGGTGGAGGGGTGCATGCAGGGGGTTGCAAGGCAAAGCAGTCCCCAAAGACCACTTATAGTTTTTCAGATTCATGACTATTTTAGACCCCATCAGCAACATTAAGTCTAAAATCCCTTAAGACACGGGTGGGTTCACTGGGGGCTTTGGATAGTCAATAAAACTGATACATATTGGTGTTGTAATCATGGTGACCACTGGCTTCTATCACCACCACTGTGAGTCAGTAAGTTTATCTACAATTAATCATTTCACATCAAACCACTCTGAATGTCTTTGTTTACATCTCAAAGACTGAATTCTTCGGAAATTTGAAAGTTGGTGGAGTTCCCCTCTAGTTAGATTGTTTCCAGTCGTGCTCGTAGCTAGATTACATTTTAAATGTTTTACGTTCATCAATATGTAACGTTATTTTAGTGTTTTTTCTGCTCTAATGTTCACGATTTATCTCATCAACTTATTATCAAGCCCCGAGGATTAAAGACTGACAATGTTCTTAGCTACTAATTCTCATAAACTTGCTGCATTTTGTTTCTATTCGTCACCACCATCTTCGTTTTTTTCCCGTCCCACCTTAAACGGTGCAGCAGTTACATTGTGGCACCTCAGGCGCTGTAATAGCTAGCTAGCGTTGTAATAGCTAGCTAGCATAGTTAGCTAGTTAGGTTAGCTGCTGCACCATTTAAGGTGGAACGGGACAAGGCGAACAAGATGCTGGCGGTTACAAATCCAACCTCAGCCTCCTAATTTCGTTTGGTTACCTTAAGAATCTCCACGACATGTTTTTTTATGAACTGCATGTACATTCAATCGTTTATATCTGTTTCCAAATCCAATCGTTTCCTCGCATTTCCAAAGGTAGCTAACGTTATTGTTCTGCATCGGTCTGTTAGCCGTGTTAGCAGCCTCGGCCTTCTAGTTCAGCAGACAATGGAAGCGAAGGCGCCTTAAAAGTCCTTTTTTCATAACAAACTGAAACGTAAGAACAGCCCTTTCCTAACATTTATGCAGTATTTTTCACTTACCCGTCCATTGCCGGGGAAAATGCACCTTTTCCACGTTTTGAAATGTATTTATTTTTTGCTCGAATAGCGGATCGACAGGCGAACGACACGCAGCTAAGCAACTAACGATAACGGCAGCAAAATGGAGCCTGCGCCGTCGGCGGTGAGGGAGGGGGTTTACGGAGTTCGCCGATTCTGGACGATGTGTGACGAGTTTATCCGATTCATGCCGCTTCTAAGCGATTCTTTCCGATTGTCTCCGGTTTACTCCGATTCTTTCCGATTCACGCTGATGCGTTCCGAATCGATGCGAGTCCGAGGGTCCATCTGAATTTATCTTAAGATAAGATAAGATAGACTTTTATTATCCCACTGGGGGAAATTTGCATGGTTACAGCAGAATACACAGTAAGCAGATAAAGAGCAGTAAGTAGACAAAGATGTGCATCATACAAAATATAAGATATACTACAGAAATAAATCAATAAACAAGGCGTCTGTTAGCAGAAAAATAAAAAATAAATAAAAATAGAATTCAGAAACTATACAAATTTACAGTTTACACATGCAGTTGTATGGATATTGCACATTTCTGAGCAGGTAATGACTGGATATTGCCATGGAAAATCTTTTCTTAACACAAAGATTAAAAGTGGTTGAAGATTAGAGTTTGAGGGGCCCTGTAACCGGAAGGTTGCCGGTTCGATCCCCAGTGCCGACAGTCCATGACTGAGGTGTCCTTGAGCAAAACGCCTAACACCCAATTGCCCTCCGAGCACCGTGGATAGGACTGCCCACCGCTCCGGGCAAGTGTGCTCACTGCCCCTAGTGTGTGTGTATTCACTAGTGTGTGTATGTGGTGTTTCACTTCACAGATGGGTTAAATGCGGAGGTGGAATTTCCCCATTTGTGGGATTAAAAAAAAGTATCACTTAATTAAATGTTGAATTTTTAGCCTTTTGTATTAATTTATATTTTATCAGAGCCCATGCCCTCCATTTACACTGTAAAACATAATTCTTGCACTTAAGTAACATAATTTTAGGGGTTTCTTTCACTTATT
The DNA here is from genome assembly GCF_015220715.1 of Pygocentrus nattereri. Classification (NCBI taxonomy): domain Eukaryota; kingdom Metazoa; phylum Chordata; class Actinopteri; order Characiformes; family Serrasalmidae; genus Pygocentrus; species Pygocentrus nattereri. Next base: position 17,011,186 of record NC_051227.1, read on the forward strand.
TGTTAAAATTACTAATACGAATCCACTAACATGTATTATTTCTTGTATAATTGTATAATAGATTTAGTTACCTAAATCTAATTCAAATCAGTCCTACAGTCTGAAGAGTACTTTGACCAGAAAACGCTTCTCAGCATTCTTAGCAGTTTTGCTGGTTTCTATTAATGAACTCTGTTAATTATTTTTATAATTATTAAATATAACTCCCTTTGCAAAATGTTATTTTTGTGTCATAGCATTTTATCATGTTAAATGTGAAGTTTGGATGCATGTTACATTTTGTGTTCAGGTTTATCATTTCAGCCTGGAGCCATGGATGCTAACAGGGAAGCAAATATGCATTAGAATTTAGAACATTTAGCCAAATGTGTTTGCACGCTGTGGAATTAGACCTCCACATTTGACCTTCCGTGCAGTGAAACACCCACATGCATGCATACTAGTGAACACACACACACACACTAGGGGGCAGTGAGCACACTTGCCCAGAGCAGTGGGCAGCCCTATCCACAGCACCCAGGGAGCAATTGGGTTTAGGTGTCTTGCTCAAGGGCACTTCAGTCATGGACTGTCAGCCAAGGGGATCGAAGTGGCAACCTTCCGGTCACAGAGCTGGTTCCCTAACCTCCAGCCAACGACTGCCCACTCACAACCTTCAGATTATGAAACTGAAGAGGAGCTATTAGACGCTGAGCTATTAGAGTCCTCAGAAATGGGGGATTCTAGTCTTATCCAATCCTTTCATATGTCACTGTACAAACTAGTGAGTTTAATGAAGTTACAGTATTTGACTGAAATTAACCGAACTAATGCAGAAGTAAGCAGAATGTGTAAAGGTAGGCCACAGCTATGTTAATGGACTTTACTTGCTGTAGAAGTGTGGATCAGTAAAGCAACTATACTTCATATATAAAGTCATTCATGCTTGAACCTGTTAAGTGGCTTTAGTCATTTCTTTCCCGAGGCAATAAGCTTGCAGTGTACTAGCGTGCATTTATTTATCTCGTTCTTTGTTTACTTTCCAGGCTTTCATAGCCCCTGGACCACAATATAATATGTAAATTGTCCTGAAGATAAAAAAAAAACTCATTCAGAGTGGTTTGGTGTGAAATGCTCTGTTTTAGAGAAACTTACAGAGGCAGAATCATTCATAGTGGTGGACATAGGAACCAGACGTCCACCTCTAAAAACTTCCTCATACGGTAGTTTTGAGAGAAAACATTGGTCTAAAATGTATTTAGTAATCCATTCAAGGTGGGCAGAGTACATGAAGCGTGTTCACTGGTAGTTCTGGATTAAATAAATTAAATGTCTATATTTGTCACAGACATTGTGACTTCTGGTTCCTTGCTGAAACCAGTAAACCTACATTGTGTGTATATATATATATATATATATATATATATATATATATATATGTATGTGTATTAGGGGTGCAGGAAAAGCTCAATTCTTAGATGCATCGCGATGCGGACGTAAGCGATTCTGAATCGATTCATAAATGTCAAAATTCAATTTTCTAAATATTTAATTTATACCATAATGTTGACGGAACGTAAAAGGCAGAACTTGGAAGTGGCTAAGTGCAGTGCCTGGACTGTCTGTGGCAGCATATAACAAAAACACACATGGATGACTGAGAAATCCGACCAGCTCTGCATTAAAAGCCAGATTCGGACAGGAGTCACAACCCAAATGTTAAGAAGAGACATTCTGTCTCTGAGACAATCGGACCATCTTGGGAGCTGCAACATTTAATGTCCAGTATGCACTGATGTCCTAGCAGAGGCTAAACAATATAAACGAAAACGTGGACTTACTGTAAAGTAAGTAAGTTTAAAGCAAAGCAAGTCTGCGTATTCGTTTATATTGTTATCCTATACTAGGACATCAGCAGATACTGAGACATACTGGACATTATACTAAGTCTGCTTTAAGTTTTAGCTGTAAGTTAGCTGCTTTCCTATCGTCTCAGCCAGAAAACTTTTCCAGTTTCTTGTAAAATGTCTCTCAACATTCGACTGTTTTACGAGGCTGAAGTCGTTTCTTATTCTGCAGCTTCACGTTAAATTTCACCTTAAATTCTGCCTGAGGTGCCAAATGTAACTGCTGCACTATTTAAGGTGGAACGGGAAAATTCAAAAGCGCATTTTATTCACAGATGAGTGGCAGCAGCGTCTCATGTGCTCCAAACAAGAGTGAATAAGAGCCTTCTAGTTCACTTGCCCCATCACTTCCATTTGAATTATTAATAAAAGAGATTGGAAGCAAATTCATTATGGGTCATTACAAATACTTTGCTTTAAAACGACAAAAAGGTGAAAAAAAGATTCATGAAGATGCATCGATAATCGTTTTCTAATCGCATGACAGCCCTTTGAATCGTAATCAAATCATGAGGTGCCTAAGGATTCCCACCCATAATAGATGGACGGATAGGTAGGTAGGTGGGTAGGTGGGTCAGAGAGGTGCTTAAAGAGTCGGTCAGTGAATGTGTGAATTACAAGCTTAAAACTACAGTAAAATACACAAGCAGGCTTTTGTGGAATTTCATATTGTTCCCCCTGAGGCCCACTGATGATATTGGTGTGGTTTTATACACATAAACAGTCACAGTGAATATTTACATGACCATTTTCCAACCTTTATTTAGCCCTTAAAATTAAACAAGCTGTGTTTGTTATTGTCCTTTTAAGACTAATATATGTAAATGAGCTCTGGTCTGATTGGCTGCCTTATATTGTGCCTCACCCAAAAGCATTTCAGGTTGAAACACTTCTAGCCTATATGTGAATGGGCAGCTGTAAACTGCTGTTGATTGATACTGTATATGTAAATAAGTTGTTTTTTGTGACGTCACGAAAACAATAATTTCAAAACAAAGGTTCTATATGTGCACTGTATGGATGGGGGAGTGAACAAATATGTCTTGAAGCTTTAGCAATGCTACACCAACGTTTTTTTGGGGTTTTTTTCCAAAAAAAAACCTGATGTATATTCAACACATACACATGTATTTAGTAAAGTGTATAAATTTAAGCCCTTAATTCTTTGTCACAGAGAGTGTGGTGTCAGGTTGCAACAGTGCAACAGAAGAAAAGATGTAGACGACCCAACAGTTGAGCAAAAGTAGCAGCCTGAGCATCAGTAGGCCTACATGCCCTGTATTGATTTCCAATGCAGCACATGTGGCGATGTCTCCAGGGCTTTGGTCACTGTGTGAGTCTGGAGCTCGCAGTTCTTTGTCCCTTGAATTAGATTATCGATGATAGCAGCAGGGCAACCTTCACCAAGCCCACCTGCCCCCGGCCTGAGACCAGCCTGGAACTGCTAGGCAGAGGTGGGTACAGTAGCCTATCTGCCCTCTCAAGTGAAAGTGTTGTTACTTCAATGAAATAATGAAGGGAGCGAAAAAAAGTAGCCAAAAAAAAAAAACCCGTAGCAGTACAAAAGCAGACCCAACACATCAGAATGAAATTAGACCCCAAAATTAGGAGTTACTTTTTGTTTTCATTTGAAAATACTGAAAGAAACACAAGTCCTCCAAGTTTTTACTTTCATTTGAATGTTTCATCATATTCAAACTACCTTGTCACGTCATAGTTGTACTTAAAAGGGGAACTCCACCAATTTTTCATAATTTCTGAATAATTCAGTCCTCAAGATGTAAACAGAGTCATTCAGAGTGGTTTGGTGTGAAACACTCTGTTCTAGAGAAACTTATAGAGTCAGAACTGCTCACAGTGGTGGTGATAGGAACCAGATGTCCACCTCTAAAAGCTCCCTCACAGAAAGTTCCTACATGACTGATGTCTGAGACAGTGTTTTATGGTAGTTTTGAGAGAAAACTTTGGCCTAAAATGTATTTTTTAAATCCATTCGAGGTGGGAGGGGTACATGCAGGGTGTTCACTGGGGGTTGCCTATATTTGCCTATATTTGTGTTGTAGACATTGTGACCCCTGGTTCCTATCACCACCACTGAAAAGAAATTGGTAGAATTGACAAGTTACTCCTTAAAGATTTCATTTCAAGACTCTTTTTACATCTCAACAATTTACATCCCCTTTAAATACAAGTATGACTATGACAAGGTAGCTTGAATATGATTAAATATTTCTTTTCCTTTATTTTCATACTGTGCTGCTGGTGTCGAGGGATTGAAAGACTACTTGAATCTATTATCATAGTCAAAACCTGCTGTTTAATCTGTTTCAGAAGTCTAATCAGATGCTTTGAAGGAAAAATCCAGCATTTTTTCAAAATGTCAGTATAATTCAGTTGCTGAGATAAAAACAAAGTCATTTAGAGGGGATTGAGAAGAAATAGTTCACTGTAGAGAAACGTATTGACTCTTCCCTTACTGATTTCTTTACAGTGGTACTGAGAGGATCCAGGGGACTCAATTTCTACAACACAAATGTAGCCACTTTATTTGCTACTGAAAACTTCCAGTGAATCTACACTGTAAAAAAGATAAATTACAGTAAATTATTGGCTACAGATTAGTAATAAATAACAGCAAGTAACTTTTTACTGTGACTCCACAGTCACCTGGACTGGATGTATATTTTAGATAACAGCAGTAATGCAACTCCATATATATATAATCATTCTATCAAATACAGTACTGTGTGAAAGTTTTACGCACCCAAGACACATTTTCAAAGTCTATTTATTTGGGTAGTTTGTGTTTATTTGCTGAGATTTGAATTAAAAAATGTACAAAATATTAATTAATAATCATTATATATATATATATATATATATATATATATATATATATATATATATATATATATATATAAAATGATTATTAATTAATATTCTGGGTCCTGGGTCCTCTCTGTGTGGAGTTTACATGTTTTCCCCGTGTCTGCGTGGGTTTCCTCCAGGTTCTCCAGTTTCCTCCCACAGTCCAAAGACATGAGGTCAGGCCAATTGGACAGGCTAAATTGCCCCTGGGTGTGAGTATGTGAGTGATTGTCTGTGTCTGTCTGTCTGCCCTGTGATGGACCGGCGATGTATCCAGGGTGTATCCTGCCTTCCGCCCGATGACCGCGACCCTGAGGGAGAAGCGGCTTAGAAAATGAATGGATGGATGAATTATGAATATGAATTTATTCTAATATGTATATTGTGATGAACTCACTGCTGAGGTAAATTGTTTAAAAATTTGCTTAGATGCCTAAAATGTTCACATAGTACAGTATGTCAACCATGTTTTGCATTGTATATGCACAGAATACCTCAAAAACGTTTTAAAATGCAAATATAAATATACAATTTACAGGCAATTTAATTTAGTTTGTAATTTGCACAAACAAAATACCGCATCCTGGTGGTAATTAACAGTGTACATGTTTTTTTTTTATATGTAGTGTTCATGATGGCCCTGTGATGGACCGGCGACCTGTACAGGGTGTATCCTGCCTTTCGCCCAGTGACAGCTGGAATAGGCTCCAACACCCCCATAGCCCCCTCCCCATGACCCAGAAGGAGAAGCGGCTTATATTATGTGTGTGTGTGTGTGTGTGTGTGTGTGTGTGTGTGTGTGTGTGTGTGTGTGTGTTCATGATGGTAAAACAGAGTCAAATCAGTAGAAATAATTTTTGGTTAGCGACTATTATGCTTCACAGCCCGCATATTTTCTGAAAACTATTATAAATTAAGAGATCAAGAGAGCAAGTTCTTTTTTGAAATCATAACACAGTATCTCAGTCATCAGGCAGTGAATTCATAACCATGCCATGTAGGAACTTTCTGTGAGGCAGCTTTTGGTTCCTATCACCACCACTGTGAACAATTCTGCCTCTGTAAGTTTCTTTAGGACAGAACGTTTCACACCAAACCGCTCTCACTATGTTTATGTCTAAACCACTTAATGAAGCAGAAATTCTGAAAAAGAGGGTGAATTCCTCTTTAAATAACTGTGCTGAAAAGACCAACCACACCTCATGCACTTGATTCCAATATGTACATCTTTTTCACATGAATGAAATAAAACACATTTCTGTCTCTCAGGCTGTTTACTTTTTTCAGTATGCAGCTCATATCCGCTGAGTGTAATCATGTTTTGTTTGAGGAAGGAAAGTTATCAGGTGAATAACCATCACACCTATCATCACGTCCTCCGGCGTGTTGGGCAGAGTGGCCTTTCAGAGCGACTGTGTGTGCTGAAATGTCAGAGACGTCACATTTCCACCTCGTTTCCTTCAAACCACACACCTCTCATCCCGCGCAAAGGGCAGCCAGGCTCGGCCGCCATGATCTACTGCCCCGCTGACCCACTGCCAGACAGCGCTACAGTTTCTGCTGAAGCCCAGTAACTGATGGATGACGGATGTCCAGTTGGAGCCCTTTTTAAAATGAGACGTTCGTTATTATTTATTTACATTTATATTCGTTATAAATGTAAATAAATAAATGATGCAAAACAGACAATTTGATAGCTGATGGTCAATTGACAAATTGAGATAATTTTACAGTATGTTGGTGATTTTCCATATGTCTCTGATATGAGATGGACAATGACACCATGGACACTATGCTGAAACCCTTTCAAACCTGTTGACACACACACACACACACACACACACTGACCGGCCAATTCATTAAATACATTTTCTTTTATATACACTACATAGCCAAACGTATGTGGACCCCTGACCATAACAGCTTTTTGAGCTTGTTGGACGTCCCATTCCTGAAACTGTGGACATTAATATGGAGTTGCCCCCCTTGGCAGCTATAATAGCCTGCACTTTTCTGGGACTGTGTCTGTAGAAATTTATGGCCATTCACTCAGTACAGCATTTGTAGATCAGGCAGTGATGTTGGATGAGAGGGCCTGTTCCAGTTGATCCCGTAGGTGTTCAGTGAAGTTGAGGTCAGGACACTGTGCAGGCAACTAGAGTTCCTACACACCAAACGCATCAAACCAGGTCTTTATGGAGCTCACTTTGAGCACAGGGGCTCAGTCGTGCTTGGACAGGAAAAGGACTTCCCCAAACTGCCACATAGTTAGAATCATATAGCTGTGTAAAATGTCTTGGTATGCTTTAGCATTAACATTATCCTTCACAGAAATGAAGGGGCCCAACCCTGAAAAACAAGCCCCAGTCCATTATCCCTCCTTCACCAAACTTAGCACTGTGTGTTTTGGTAGGTAATGTCCTCCTGACAACCTCCAAACCCAGATTCATCACTCCAGAAAACACATCTCCACTGCTCCAGAGTCCATTGATGGCATGCTTTACACCAATCCAGTCGACTCTTGGCATTGTGCATTGCGATCTTTGGCTTGTATGCAGCCGCTCAGCCATGAAAACCCATTTCATGAAGCTCCTGACTCACAGTTCTTGTGCTGATGTTGCTTCCAGAGGCAGTCTGGAGCTCTTTAGTGAGTGATGCAACAGATGATAGGAGATTTTTATGCGCACTTCAGTACTCGCCAGCCTCACTCTGTGTGGTTTACTGCTTCATGCCTAAGCTGTTGTTGCTTCTAGATGCTTCTGCTTCACAACAATAGCACTTACAGTTGGCTGGGGCAGATATAGCAGAGCAGAAATTTCACAAACTGATTTGGCAAAGGGGGCATCCTATGACAGCGCCATGTTTAAAGTCACTGAGCTCTTCTGTGCATCCTAATCTCTGCAACACACTGCCAGTGTTTGTCTATGGAGGTTGCATGGATATGTGTTTGATTTTATACACCTGTTAGCAATGAATGTGGCTGAACTCAGTGATTAAGAGGTGCATTTACATTCCCTTTGTGCATATAGTGTATATACACACAGACAGCCCACTTCGTTAAGTACTTATAGGAGTGGATCAGACACAGCAGTGCCACTGGAGTTTTCAACCACTGTGTCCACTCACTGTCCATTTCATTAGACACTCCTACCCTGTTGGTTCACCTTGTAGATATAAAATCAGAGACGACAGCTCATCTGCTGCTGCACAGTTTGTGTTGGTCATCCTCTAGTCCTTCATCAGTGGTCACAGGACGCTGCCCACAGGACGCTGTTGGCTGGATATTTTTGGTTGGTGGATTATTCTCAGTCCAGCAGTGACACTGAGGTGTTTAAAGACTCCAGTAGCACTGCTGTGTCTGATCCACTCATACCAGCACAACACACACTAACACACCACCACCATGTCAGTATTACTGCAGTGCTATGAATGATCCCCCACCTGCTCTGTGGTGGTCCTGTGGGGTCCACTGAATAAAACAGGGTAAAAGGGGCTAACAAAGTATCAGAGAAACAGATGGACTGCAGTCTGTAACTGTAGAACTACAAAAGCCCTCCTAAATGGTCATTGGAGCTCATAAAATGGACAATGAGAGTAGAAGCAAGGACGTGTTCTCAGGTCTGGATCATCAAGTTATGGGGTCCTGGGCAGGAATGTTTGGTGGGCCCCTACCTGGCTACCTTTTTTGTGTGGTCAGTGCAGCACCACAATGGCAGCACAGTAACTACAGTGTTGGCACATCACCACTATGAGCTCAATTTTGTTTTCCCAATTGAGACAAAACAGTAGCAACGGAGGGTTGTTATCCATCCATCCATCCATCCATCCATCTATAGGAGAATTCAAAATAGTCTATCCAAGAGGAGTTACTCATTTAAAACATTTGCAGGGGTTCTTTAAATGTCACATCAACTTTTTTTTTCCTCCAATATAATTGGTTAAAAATAACATACATAACATCTGTCCCCTAAAGCACACTTTCATTACGCTTCATGGTGTCAGTGCTTTGGTGTCATGCCTGGCCATATTGCGGTGCTACATTATAAGGGAACAGTTATTCAAGTAGTAAATTTAACAAGAGCGGCGCGTAACGTAGAACATGGTCTTTTTATGAGTCGAGGCATGCCTCCTCTTATAATTTACAATATGTAAACACGTCTTTATCTCCACACGAGCGTGACACCGAGACAGTTTCCATGGAGACTTTTAGTTAAAAAAAGAAAGAAAACCTGTCGTACAAATCAATCTCATTAACCTTTTCACCCTTCGCCCGTGTCCCTGGAGTACAGGGCCTCATAAACAAGCGCCTGCTTTGCTAATTCAGACTCGGGGCGCACGCCGCTCCCTTTTTAGCAGATTCCAACCTGACAGAGCATCACAAGGAGGAAAGTGCACGGCCAGGGTCATCCTCTAGCTAGAACCATGCTGTGCTTACAGTTATACGATGCCTAATGGATGTAGGCTCATTTTAATGACCGTCCATCTGTCTTTGTTTAAATGAAAACCCATATGTGCTCGATGAGGTTATTTCAGGACTTGGGCAGAATTACCTGCTGCTAATTCAGTAGAAGTTGAAGTACACTCCAGGCTTGTGAATGCTGGTGCATGTCATTTTCCTCGCCATTTACCCAGCGGTAATGCTGCCACGAGTGCCAGGCTGGTTCATAGCCATTGTGGAGCGCATTTCGATGCAGGGAACACCAGATGTGTGCGTGATGTTTGGATCTGCTGCCTGATGATCAATGATGTGAGGTGGGGTGAAAACAGCGGGAGAAATAAAAGGACTCTTTGAAAATGACCAAGGGGCACGACCAGGTCCCCATCACAACATGATCGAATCTCGGCTCATGCTGTCACTGTGCACAGACATATGAGTGCGGACGCGTGAGAAAGCCTTTATGTGTGTTTGTTTTTGTGCATTTTCAGGACAGAAATCTTTCAAATTAGACTAAAACAGGGCTGAACTATTCTGTCAGGACTTGCTTTTCACAGCAGCAAGGGTCATTTCTTAATATTAAAAGAGCAAATCTCATTATTGTTAGTTAATAAGATTAAGATTAAGGTCAGGTTTAGACATCAGCTCAGAAAACTATAACATACACTCTTAAAAAAAGATGGTTCTTCAAGGGTTCATTAGTAGAGAAACTGGTTCTTTATAGAACTTTTTCAAAAGGGTTCTAAACGGCACCAAAAATGGTTATTCAATGGTTACAAGCCTGACATTGTAACAAAAGCAGAACCTTTTTTTCGGTGCCATTTAGAACCCTTTTCAAAAAGACTCTGTATGGAACCATCTACTGCATATTCTCCACCAGTCTGAAGAACCCTTTCATGATGCAAAGAAGCCTTTAATCACGTAAAGGTTTCTTTGGATGTTAACGGTTCTATATAGAACCATTTTCTTTACTAACCTCTTGAAGAACCATCTTTTCGAAGAGTGTACAAGTACTTACATACACAGTCGTGTTCAACAGTTGGAATGCCCACAGTCTATTTCCATGCTTTGTGGAGTGGAAATAAGTTGTACGGAACACATTCCCTACAGGCAGTACATCTAAATTGACACAGCAGTGCTGCTGGAGTTTTCAAACACTGTGTCCACTCACTGTCCACTCTGTTAGACACTCCTACATTGTCAGTCCACCTTGTAGATGTAAAGTCAGAGACGACAGCTCATCTGCTGCTGCACAGTTTGTGTTGGTCATCCTCTAGTCCTTCATCAGTGGTCACAGGACGCTGCCCACTGGACGCTGTTGGCTGGATATTTTTGTTTGGGGGACTTTTCTCAGTCCAGCAGAGACACTGAGGTGCTCAAAAACCTCACTGCTGTGTCTGATCCACTCAAACCAGCACAACACACACTAACATTCCACCACCACATCAGTGTTACTGCAGTGCAGTACTTTTTTTTTTTTCTTGGTGCTGAAAAATGAACTGTACTTGTTAATTTGACTGGAAATTAAACAAATGAAGTCTCATATTTTTAACAGTGCTCTATATTATACATATGGGACACGTTATCATTACATATGGGTTATGTGGGACATGTGTGTGCCCCATCCCCCTTGAAGGTGGGTCAGTAGTGGCTCCCTGGAGGCCTCACCCGAGCACTGCTTGTTATCCTGTTGCAGGAGCCGGAGTGTGACAGTGCTTTAATCCGTCCGGCTTTGTGCCACGGACCCTGACACCATGCTAAATTGCGTTTGCTGTGAGGAGGCGCTCAGAAGTGTGGAGCCCAGCGCCGCTCCCCTGACCTCACTGCCGCTTCTAGAACAAATACCACAGAGACGGCGCTGATGTGAGGCTTGGCAATCTCCAATGCAACCCAAAGGCTCTTTTGTCATAATTCCTCCATTGATGGCATATGACGTTCCATCTTCCACTTGAGAGGACAGGCACTGAACTCAATTCCCTTCAAAGGCTCCGACAGCATGAGGCTGATGTTCGCATGATCCGTCTCTGTGTGAAAACAACTCACCTTTACCATTTTAGGGGGTGGGGGGAGGGGGGGTTCGACTTATATCAACCATGGGGGGATGGGAGAGCGTGGTGTGTTTGCATTTGGGATGTAAACACATCTGATTAGGTCACTCATGCCACCTTTGGAGCCTGACATATACCAAGGTTTGTGGCTTCCACGAAACAGTGACAGTATACAATATGATAAAATAGACAATGTTTCAAGTCAAAGGCAACACAGTGTAAAATACTGAAAGTGTTTATATTATACTAAAGTTGAGTGCTATATTTAAACAAGATAGAAATGTAATAATACAGGTTAAAAATGATTTGTCAGACCAATTTCAGGACTGTCTGCCTAATATACAACAGTAGCCAAATTTACATGCAGTCTAATAATCCGTTGATAATGACTAATAGCTCAATCAGAATATAACATATCCATGTATACACCTCAATCAGAATAGACTATATCGATTGAGGCCATTCGGAATACAATTTCTATCAGATTGAACGAGGTGGTAATCTTGTAAATAATCCGTTAAATAGAAGAAAAATATCCGTGAAAAAATCTGTATCTGATTACTTTCCCAATCGGAAAGTTTAAATATATTCTGTGCATGTTCGTTCGTGTCATAGTGAAAGTTTATAATGCTCAACATGGCGGTGGGACGTACATCCAGCTTATGTGTCTCAGAACACAGGAGCCATAGAGAGAGCTGCAATCAGCCTCTGGCAAGCAGGTGACATAGCAAACAGACACAGAGAACAGCATATACACTACAGAGAGTGCAGATTTGGTAGACAGAGACGAGGTTGGAAAATGCTGGAGCATTCTTTTAACAAAGAAAATGAAGACACTGTGTTACTATAGCCCCTGTAGGTCTTTGTTTTAGCTCTAGACATTCTCCTTTTATCTTCTGTGCAGTGGGAGATGGCCTGTGTTCCTCAGCTGACCTGAGACCAGTTTTATATGGACTGAACTCAACATCTGGGTGTCTGATGCCCATCAGCCTGCTCAGTCTCACCCAATGCAGCCAGCTCAGGTGAGAACTATTAGCTATATACTGGACTCAGATTGCATTTTACTCATAAATGTGCAAGCATCTCAGTCATTTGGTTAGGTGTAAACACGATTCCATTGCCCATTAAGCACATGCTGTGGGTTAACTCTATCATACCTATAATGAGTGATACATTCAGATCCTCTTCCAGAGTTACTGTGACCAGTGGTGAACAGTAACTAAGTAAATGTAATTCGTTACTGTACTTAAATAGTTTTTTTGTGTATCTGTACACAAAAAAACTACTTCCTCTTGACCTTCTTTAATAAGGACATCTGAAGTACATGTTCATTTTCCTGAGTCTGACATCATATAAGGCCATTTTAAAGCACTGCTCACTGCTGATCATCTCACTCTGACTGGACTCACAAGATGCTCGTTGTCATGGTAACATCTACATTAAGTTGTTCTCTATGTATGCATGTAATTTTGGATTGGGTTTCTTGTAGTGAGCTTGCTAACGGATGTTTTCCATCATATTGTTGAATAGAGTGAGCAGATAAACACCTCAGTCTGAATCTATATTCGGAATGTGTTTAATCAGACTTATTAAACCTTTGCATGTAAATACAGCCAGTGCATCCAGGGAATGCTGTCGAGGCTGTTTAAATTAAGGAACGTTTGAAAGGATGGGTGGACAGATGACAGGCACACATAGCTCAGTAATATTTACTAGGTTAGGTTTTGCTTGGTGGTTAGCTTTTTCTCTGTGTCTCTGACTCAAACACAGAGAGACTGTTGAGAGTAGTTTTGTTAAAGCTATGTGTGTTGGACAAACCACATCAGCCTTGCAATTGGTGACGATACTGATTATGTACATGTGACCCAAGATTAGGACCATCCAGTTTAGAAAGAGGAGAAGCTTGATGTATTACATCTGCGTATTACATTAAATGTGAATCAAGCAAATAACCCTTTGGAAATACCACTATGCCCAGAGCTCGTGGACTGACCCATATAACTTTATTCAATGTATTTACTTTAATTCATACATTTTCTTTGGGATAACACCTAATGACTTAAATGGAGAACCTGGTTCTCATGTACTGTACTGTATATATAGTATACTGTATACTATATATACTATATAGTATATATAGTAATACTTGTAGAACAAATCTACATAATTATCATGAAACTCTAAATTCAAGTAAACTTAGTAAAACCATCAAAACCATCTGTGTCAAATTTTCTAGCTTTACTGAAAATCCCCCTGTAATTCATAATACTTTCATTCTGTTTCTTAACCTTATTGTTTTAATGCGTCTTATTCTCTTGATGTCCTGTCATTTTTGTCATTATTGCACTTCTTTCTTGGATAATGTTCTAAAAAATTGACTCAGCCAATCAGATTGTAGAATCAGAACTGTTTTATAAAATGCTGGAATGTATAACCCACAAAGCCATCCATACATTCTTTGGTTTTATTAGTGTGCTAGACTGTACAGCTACTATGACGGCGTTTTAGGGCGACTGTTAATAAAAATTAAAATAGTAGACTTCGAGAATAAAGTCATAATATTTTGAGAATAAATTTGTGCTATTTCAAGAAAAAAAGTTGTAGAATTCTGGTGACATTAAAGTTGCATTTATACCAGGAAAGGTCCCAATATTACGGACAAAGGCTTTGCAAAGTTAAGGGACGCAGCAGCTCCTCGTGCTAAAATGAGCGGTATTGAGCTGGTGGAGCTGCACTTTCATATCGATTCACCCATAAAGAAACACTCAGCCTCCCCATCTCTCCTGCACATCAACACCAGCCTGTTATTAGTGTAAGAACCGGCTGAAACGGCTGAGCAGGAAACTGTGTTTATCTAGAATAAAGAGCCAGACGGACTCGGAGGAAACTATCTGTCTGTGTTGTTGAAGGAGAATCACAGGCAGGGTCATCTACACAGCTATCGGGGGCTACACCTCTGTTCCATTCAAAGAGGGCATGAAGTTTCACAGACAGGGAGAACGATAATCAAAATGATCCATCGAAAGACAGGAGTGAGTGGAGCTCCAGCGCCAGTACAGCAACCGAGACCCCAATGTGTTATGGCAGCCCCCTACAGTTAGCCCCTTTTTATCCTCCAAATATTATGACTATTTTCTCCAAATATTACGACTTTATTTTCAAAATATTATGACTTTTTTCTTGAAATATTATGACTTTATTCCCGAAGTCTACTATGATTGACATTAGCTACATTACCAATTTGTGACAAATGAGTTTATAGTTTATCTAAACCAAGGTTGAACATGACAAAACATTAGAAAAGAAGCCAGTCACATTGTGTGAGGCCATGCAATTTGTCAGAAAATCAACAGTTTATTCAAGGATGTAACACAAGACCCCCAGGTTCAGCTTTCTCTCTTTAATGGGGGGGCATTTGCATATATTTTCATATATAGAAACAATACTGCAAAAAAACACCCTATTTTGAATTCCTTGGCTTTTGTGATGCCACAAAAAAAAACATTTTCATATATCCATCTTTTCAGCCAGCAGCTTGTTTAGCCCCGCCCAGACTGAAGTCATAAGTGATGTTTCAGCCTGAACTGCTTCTGAATGAGGAACAATACCAAGCAGCCAATTAGAACAGCTCTCATTTATATATACACCAGTCTTAAAGGCTTAATTCTAAGATAAAGATAGTTTAGAAAAGGGTCATGTAGAAATGAATTTGGAGTGTTTATGACATGAAACCCCACAGATGTTATATGTGGACCGCAAAAAGAAAAAATAAAATATGAGAAAATGTAAGAAATCTACGATCACTACAAAGACATTATAATGTCCAACTATACTACTAATGTGTTACCAGATTTTATTGTATTCTATCTGCACCTACAGGCAGAATATGCAGAGTTGTACATTCTACATTGTATTTATGTCATATTATGTTACAGTAAGTTTTGACGTACATTTGAACGAAGTAAATCCAGCGGTGGACGAAGTACACAAGTACTTGAGTTAAAGTAGAGACGCCCAAGGTAAAATATTACTCCAGTAAAAGTAGAAGTTCCTCCCTTTAGACCTCCACTTGAGTAAAAGTACTAAAGTATTTACCTTCAAATGTACTGAAGTATCAAAAGTAAAAGTATTAAAAGATTAATTATGGCTTTAATGTCCTGTTATCATTTTTATAACAAGACTCGAATTGATTTCAGGTGAAAATCCTCCAGTGTCTCTCTTGGTAAACCAGTCTTTTAATAGAACATCATTAATTAGTGACGCTGACGTCTATTAAAATGATCATAAGCACAAAACACTGAAGGTAAACAGTTTCCATCAGGGAGAACCGAGTGGCTCTGAAATCACTTTTTACACACAAGCAAAGGTTCAGTTTAAGATTTATTTACAACTTAGTTCCAAGTTTATGTTTAATAAAAACTGGCTTTAAACTCAGGATCACAAATGAGCTTCCTTTACTATGTTGATCTGTAGGTCTCTGTTCATAAACATAAACCAGCCCAGACTCATTTACTATAAAATTAAATGGTGTTTGTATAAATTCAGAAAAAAGCCGCGTCAGTCACGACTGCATATGTGGACATATTTCTATATTGTGCTCTATTTACACAAAGTTAGGTTAGTTCATCATTTATGTTGAACAGACTCTCCCAAAATTTTACGCTGCTGCGTTGACGTTGAACCGTGTGCTGCACTGGGTCGGTATGACCAACAGGTCAAGACCAGCTCTAAACAAAGTGACCGCTGTGCCCTGATTGGTGCTCTGGCTTTGTGCTTCTTTCGTTTTGACATGTTACGTTTTTATACACACAGAAACCAAAAGGAACGACAGATTTCTCAAAATGTAGTGGAGGAAAAAGTCAGATATTAGACTCTGAAGTGGAGTGAAAGTGAAAAGTCGCCCAAAATGGAAAAAACTTCAGTACAGATACAGGAAAAAAACTACTTAAGTACAGAAACCAATTACATTTACTTATTTACTGTCCACCACTGAGTAAATTCAATTCATTATCTTTTCCATTGTATTTCCATAGAGCACAGAGCATACGTAAAGGCAGAAACCACCAGTTTGATCCATCCTAGATCTCATACAGTGTCCACCTCCCCCCGACTCCCTCCCCCACTCCGACACAACAGATTCCAGCTCCGTATAACACCTGGAAGCAGCTAGCATTACCCCGAGGTCTACAGGGATCCACGGTGACATCTGGGAACTAATGAAGCCACAGATGAGCTAAATGTTAATTAAGGTTTCTGTAATAAAAATCCATATGGTCTCTTACTGATCAGAACAGTCCAGATATAATCTGTACATTTCATTATTCCACCGCCGGCCTGCTATTGCAGTTCCCGTTCCAGCCCGAAGACAGAAGCCATCGGGGGAAAACAAAAATTGCTTTATTGCTTTATGAAAATGACTGTCTTTTATATTTCTGTCCTTTTCTTTCTACGTTTCTTCATAAACTTTAAAACATACTTAAGGATATTGCATATTCATTCCAGAGTGGATTTAGAAGGAAGGTCTCCTTCGAAGGATTTTGAGGGGTTTGAGATGAAACTTTGAGATGAATAACCTTCGGGTCTTTCACATGGCCAGAAAAATAAGTCTTTAAAAAAAGTTGTGACGACCAACTTGATTGTTACATCAAAACCCACCAAAGAAAGAAAGAATAAGAACATTCGGCTCAGAAACCTTGGGAAATTGATCCTTTTCACACTTCTATATTTGACGCAGCAGAAGTTGTCATAATAACGCGAACATTGCAGCAGCGAGTTATGATGAGAATGTAAACAAAGTCCTCCTTTATAGAGTCTCTGATGTAAAGGACTCGCTTATTTTAACATCTTCATTAAGGAATTTACCTACATTCTTAAAACAATGGCTCTTCAAGGGTTCTTTTGTAAGAAAATGTGTTCTATGTAGAACCGTGAACACTCAAAGAACCCTTTACATATTCTTTGCATTGTGAAATGGTTCTCAAGGTTGATGGAGAATGTGTGGTATGTGATTCTATATAGAACCTTTGAAACTTTGAAAATGGTTCTACATATATGAGAAGTTCAGCGAGCTCACTGGTGGGCTTTAGTTACATACAGGGAATCAAATCTCCCACCCCTAATTCTGTGGTGATATGAAGCTGAAGTCAGATATTCACCAGCTTCTTGTTCGAATTTTCTCGTTCCACCTTAAATGGTGTAGCAGGCACATTCTGGCACTTCAGGCTTCAGAACTGCTGGATTATTTAAGGTGGAACGGGAAAGTTAGCTAGCTAGTTACTGAGACATTAGTATACTATTAGTGAGATTTTATGCTTGTTATTAGGAAAACGACCAAAATACATTGAAATGACATGAGACTAAGATCAAACAGTGGTTATCGTAATTTGTAACTGAGAAAACTCTCACATTTGTCACTCGCACAACCATCTTGCCAGGTTTTCTGTTTTTCTCATAACATCTCTGAAAAACCTCCATTTGGAGGGCCATGTAGCCCTAACACTTCTCCCTACCCCTCCATCTCAACAAGAATTGGGACACCCTACCCCCTAGACATGAACACACAAAACAGAGGGCTAAGGGCTAAGTGGTAGGGGCGAGGAGTGAAATGGGACTGGGCCTCAGGCACCAGAATGTAACTGGTGCACGATTTAAGTTGGAACAAAAAACTTAGTTGGAACTAGAATGTAACTGCTACACAGTTTACATGGTTTAAGGTGGAACAGAAAATGAGCAGAACCAGAATGTAACCAGTGCACCGTTTAAGGTAGAACAGAAAATTTAACCAGAATGTAACCACTGCACCGTTTAAGGTGGAACAGAAAATTGAACCAGAATGTATCTGTAACTAATTCAAGTTCCCTGCATCTTTAAAGAGCTGCTGAAAACACTGTGAAGGCACAGTTGTATGCAATTTGGATAAAGTCCTTCCTGTCCAGCAGTAAAGGTGTGTGTGAGGAGTCAGTCAGACTAATCTGTCACTGGGACGAGCTGTTTGTGTTGTGTAGAGGAGGGAACGAACAGGCTTTGTGCTGATTAGGACACGGAGTTGATGAATCTGTCTGTTCGGAATCTCCCAGACGGCTTTTTGGCAGCAACAGCAGATGCAGCCAAGGAGGAAGGAAATGTGCGTCCGGCTGACTGACAGACTGACGGACTCTCCCAGTGAGCTGTATGGTAAACACTATTAAAAGCTATTCAAATTTGGCCCTCATTTGCTTTGGTGTCACTGTAATTGCCTTTTTAATGAAATCTGAATGATGCTGCTCTTCACGTTTTTTCACAATGTACGCAATTTTTGGCTTGTTTGAACAGTTTTTTGTTTCTGATTTGAACAAAATCTCAAAAATAATTAGTGCATCCAAGAATTTCAGGATTTTAGATCAGAAAATCAGCTAGAACCAGAACGTAACTGCTGTATGGTTTCATTTGGAACAGAACATTAGCTAGAATCAGAATATAACTGCTGCACAGTTCAAGGTGGAACAGGGAATTAGCTAGAACCAGAATATAACTGCTGCATGGTTCAAAGTGGAACATAAGAACCAGAAGGTAACCGCTGCATGGTTCAAGGTGGGACAGAAAATGAACTTGAACCAGAATATAACTGCTGCATGGTTCAAGGTGGGACAGAAAATGAACTTGAACCAGAATATAACTGCTGCACGGTACAAAATGGAACATAAAATTAGCTAGAACCAGAATATAACTGCTGCATGGTTCAAGGTGGGACAGAAAATTTAGCTAGAACCAGAACGTAACTGCTGCACATTTCAAGGTAGAAACAGGAAATTACCTAGAAACAGAATGTGACTGCCGCATGGTTTAAGGTGGAATGGAAAATTTGCTGCACTTGTTTGGACAAAATCTCCCAATCAGTCAGTGCTGGGGCCTAGGATTTCAGGATTTCAGGATTTCAGGACTTGAAGTTCATCCATTTGCGCACAGGTACCAGACACCTAGCCATCCTGTAAAACACTGGGCCGATGCAGCTTTATAGCTGGACTGACGCCAAGATTAGGCTCAGCCTATACATGCCAAGTGACCGGTGTGGTGGTAATGACCATGTAGGGATGAACAAGAGCAGGCAGAAGAGAAATGTTCTCAATACAGTCACAGTACAGACACACATAACTGAATATAATGACACATAACACAGCACTAAACACTGTACAGAGCAGTACATTCCTACATTAGTCCAAATCTAACTCGGCCCTGAAGAGTCTTAAAGTGGCCAAACAAAACCATACAAATGTCCAGGATAAGTGAACCTCAGGGGAATAAAAACATACAACAAAATTGCAGAACATGGGCTCTTTAATAGCTCGGCCTACACGGCAGACCTGTACCGTAAAGTGCTTATTTCGGTTTATTTCTAAAACCCTGGCATGGTTCATGGCCATGTTCCACAGAGGCAATCACACGCACTGAGGGATAGGATAATTGCCATTGATGGCAGCCAAGCTTTCAGCACAGCGGCTCGCAGTAGCGCAAATAGCAAAAACCAACTCCGCGTTGGAGGCCTGGGAGAGAATTTCAGGCAATAGTCTTCGGACGAAGGCGACGACTCTTTCTCGGAGCTCAGAGAGGGGGTCGGGCTTGCATCCTCATTTCATAACACAGCTCAGCTCGGCATTAGGTAGGACTCTAAAGTGTAGCTTCGTTACAGCAGAGCCATGATTACAGGAAACCGTTGGAAACCCCGCGTCCCAGGAGAAGCTGAAACGAATGTAGATTCGTATGACAGCTGGCAGCCCCTGTTAGCCTGTTTTCACCTGGACCCCTGGAGAGGTGTCAGAGCTGGCCGCCATGCGGTTTTCTCTCCTAACGGCGCCGAAACAACTCATTAAAAGCAGATGACACAGCGGTGACGAGCGGCAGGCAGTGGTCAGCGCTCCCGGAATGCCGAGCTGCGACCATCATTAGCAGGGAGGCAGGGCGGCGTGAGGAATGAGGTCAGTGTGTTCCGGACCTGCGGTGGGCAGGACAGCAGCGGCCACTGTGTGATGCGCTCCAGCTTGCCAGGCCAGGGCCATAATGAGCACAATCTTCTGCACATACTTGCTGACACACAATAACACACAAGCACACACAGCACAGTTTTTCACTACAATTAAAACTCGCTTGCAGAAATGCTGGAAAATATGGTCAAAGTACATGTTTTGTTGGTTCGAAGTGAAATATATTTTAAAAACTGTAAAATGTGCCATGTTTAAAGGTTTTTCCATTAAATTGAGCAAATAAATAGTAATTGTGCACTCAAATGTGTAGAAATGTGTTTTCTGTAGAGGATGTGTTCATTTATTTTCACTTCAAAAGTACAAGATATTTATCATTCAGGAGGAAATTAGATAAAAATAATCCTCTTCCTTAAAACGAGGAGAAAGACAGTGAAAATACAGGGGTTTCCAAAATTGGAGAGAAAAATGTCAAAGCTACAGAGAAAATGAGACTCCTAACAATCACCTGGAAGACCTGGTAGACACCAAAACTGCCCCCATCAGATAAACAGCACTTAATGCTTTCATCTCTGAGAGAGAGGAGACAATCAAGCTGCTTCAGATCAGAAAACATCCACAGGTGTTTCTGTCCATCCTTCCACTGTGAGAAGACCACTCAGTACTGTGGGTCTGAAAGGATGTGTAGCTGATCAAGAACAACCTCACGGAGAAAAGAAGACTGACACATCAAACAAAGTAGCAATAGGCTGACCACCCCAGAGTCCAGACCTCAACATCACTGAATGAGTTTGGGATTATTTTTATGGTGAAAAGCAGAATATTCAAAAACAATTTCTAAGACTGGTGTGGAAAAAATATACAGATTCCTTTAAAGGTCTGAAAGTGAGTCTCCTGAAAAGAATGGAAACCACAACAATAATAAAAGAGTGGACACAACGCATACTGAAAAAAACATATTTTATTTGGGTTTTAATGTAATTTTGTATGATTTCTGCCCCCCCCCCTCCCCGACACCAAAAAAGAAATCTATTGTATTTAAAGGCATTACTTTTTTCTGAACATTGTAACACAGCTATAACCAACAAAGTGCTTTAATGTTTGAAGGATGGTTCAGGATAACATAACCAAAGCCCAGTGGTGGATGAAGTACACAAACCATGTACTTGAGTTAAATTAGAGACGCCCAAGGTAAAATATTACTCCAGTAAAAGTAAAAGTTCCTCCTTTAGACCTCCACTTGAGTAAAAGTACTAAAGTATTTACTTTCAAATGTACTGAAGTATCAAAGTAAAAGTACTAAAAGATTAATTCTGGCTCTGATGTCCTGTTATCATTTTTATAACAAGACTCGCTTCATGAACTGATTTCAGGTGAAAGTCCTCCAGCGTCTCTCTTGGTAAACCAGTCTTTTAATAGAACGTCATTAATTAGTGACACTGACATCTATTAAAATGATCATAAGCACAAAACACTGAAGGTAAACAGTTTCCATCAGGGAGAACCGAGTGGCTCTGAAATCACTTTTACACATGTAGGGGCTACTACTCGCGACTGGAGCGAATCCGCAACAGACAGGCGTTAAGTCACTCAACGGGGTCTAGCCCTTTAAGAGACTCGAGGGGGGGGTACTAGTTGGTAGTAGTTCAGTTGTTGTTTTGGAAGCGAGTTAAGTTTCGTTTTTGTCTCGTAAAATAAAAGTTTTCCCTCCGCGGGATTCTCCACTAACTTGAGCCTCCTTACTTCACGACCCACTTCAGTGGTGACCCCGACGCCTCTTCGGACGTCTCCGAAGCTCTTCCGACATGACAACACACGCAGTGGCTCTTAAGCTGCCGGAGTTTTGGGAGCAGCACGCCGCCATTTGGTTCGCGCAAGCTGAGGCTCAGTTCGCCATCCGGAGAATCACGGAGGACGAGACGAAGTTCTATTACGTCGTCGCTTCCCTGACCAGCAGCACTGCCTCCAGAGTACTGAGTTTCCTCCAGGCTCCCACCGAAGGCGATAAGTATGCAGCGTTAAAGTCACTTCTCCTTCAGACGTTTGAGTTGTCCGAGTCAGAGCGCGCACGCAGGCTTCTCTCGTTACCCGGTTTAGGCGACTCAAAACCGTCCGAACTCATGGACCACATGTTGTCTCTGCTGGGCGACCACCCGCCATGTTTTCTATTCAGAGAACTTTTCTTGCAGCAGCTGCCTGGCGACGTTCGTGCGGCTTTAGCAGGCTCAACTCTTAAAGACTTTCGTGCTTTGGCTAGAGAGGCCGACAAGATCCTCTCCGCCAAGCAGGGTCTTGCGGCCACGCGGGCATACGCGTCTTCATCTCCCTCTGACGCCCCGGTATGTGCAGCCATGCCCCAACCCCCTCCAGCCTTCTGCTTCTACCATGCACGTTTTGGGGCCAAGGCTAAAAAATGTCGTCCTCCCTGCTGTTTTGGGAAGCCGGGAAACGCAAGGGCCGACGCCTGTTAGCGGCTACGGGCGTCGGCCATTCCAGCAGCCTGCTCTTCCTCACAGACACAGTGTCAGGGCGCCGTTTCCTTTGCGACACAGGCGCTCAGTTGAGCGTTCTGCCTGCCTCTGGGTTGGACATGAAGTCAGGCCGTGCTGGCCCCGCCCTCGAGGCTGCCAATGGTACCTCCATCCCCACGTATGGGCTGAGGTCAATTCCACTGTGCTTTGGCGGGCAGCGATTTACATGGCCTTTTGTGCTGGCAAAGGTTTCCACCCCCCTTCTGGGTGCCGATTTCCTGTGTGCCAACAGCCTGCTGGTTGATGTTAAAAACAGACGCCTTGTCAACCCGGAGACGTTCAGCTCCTTACCATGCTCACTCAGCCGTTTCGGCTCCTCCAAGCTGACGGGTGCGTTTTTTGTCTCAGACGACTTCTCGCGCCTCCTCGCGGAGTTTCCGGGCCTGACGGACCCCACGTTCTCCTCAGATGGCAGCAAGCATGGAGTCGAACATCACATCGCCACTTCGGGTCCGCCGGTCCACGCTCGCGCTAGGTGCCTGGATCCCGCCAAGCTCACGGTCGCAAAGGCTGAGTTTAACACATTGGAACGCCTAGGCATCGTGCGAAGGTCCGACAGCCCCTGGGCTTCTCCACTGCACATTGTCCGGAAGCCGGGCGGAGGCTGGCGCCCATGTGGTGATTACCGCCGACTCAATGATGCCACCACTCCGGATCGCTATCCCATTCCTCATGTGCAGGATTTTTCTGCCTGTCTGGCTGGGAAAGTCATCTTTTCCAAGGTGGACCTAGTTCGTGGCTACCATCAAGTCCCCGTGCATCCCGCTGACATCCCGAAGACGGCGGTGATCACTCCTTTTGGCCTGTTTGAGTTCCTCCGCATGCCATTTGGCCTCAAGAATGCCGCCCAGACGTTCCAGCGCCTCATGGACAGTGTCCTGCGTGACCTGCCATTCCTCTTTGTTTATCTGGATGACATTCTGGTTGCCAGCACCTCCAGGTCAGAACACCTGCACCACCTCAGGCTCCTATTTGAGCGCCTCAATCAGCACGGTTTGATCATCAACCCGTCGAAGTGCCAGTTCGGGCTTCAGGTCATCGATTTCCTCGGTCACCGCGTCACCAGTGCCGGCGCCATTCCACTCCCTACTAAAGTGGAAGCCATTCAGTGTTTCGCCCGCCCTCTGACAGTTAGAGCTCTGCAGGAGTTTCTAGGAATGGTGAACTTCTATCACCGTTTCATCCCACGCGCGGCCAGTCTCATGCACCCTCTGTATGAAGCCCTCAAAGGCAAAGCGGCCAAACACGCAGTAGACTGGACTAACGAGCGGCTCCTGGCTTTCAATGCGGCCAAACGTGCGCTGGTGGATGCGACTATGTTGGCGCACCCCTCACCTGATGCACCCATTGCTATCACCACGGACGCATCTGACTATGCAGTTGGCGCGGTGCATGAACAGTGGGTCGATGGTGCTTGGCAACCCCTGGCGTTCTTTAGTCGCCTGCTCCGCCCCGCTGAGCGTAAATACAGCACATTTGACCGTGAGCTGCTCGCCCTGTACTTGGCCGTGCGCCACTTTCGCTTTCTCTTGGAGGGCCGTCCATTTGTTGCATTTGTGGATCACAAACCCTTGGCATTTGCCATGGCGAAGTCCTCCGAACCGTGGTCTTCCCGTCAGCAACGTCAGCTGGCCTTCATCTCGGAGTTCACCACGGACGTTCAGCATGTTGCAGGAAAAGACAACCCTGTGGCCGACTGTCTCTCCCGCGCGGCAGTTGACGCTGTACACCTCGGCATCGACTACTCCCGAATGGCGGCGGACCAGGTGTCGGACCCAGAGGTCCAAGCCTACAGGTCTGCGGTCACTGGCTTGCGGTTGGCGGATGTTCCCTTCAGTGATACTGGTGTGACGCTCCTCTGTGACGTGTCCATGGGCCGCCCCAGGCCTATTGTTCCCACCTGCTGGCGCAGACCGGTTTTTGACACCATACACGGCCTCTCTCACCCCGGCAGGAGGGCATCGCAAAGGCTGGTGGCAGACAAATTCGTCTGGTACGGCCTTAAAAAGGACATTCGCAACTGGAGTACTGCTTGTGTGGACTGTCAACGCGCCAAGGTGCATCAGCATGTTAAGGCCCCGCTGGCGTTGTTCCCTGTGCCTGAGCGGCGTTTCGACCACGTACATGTGGATCTGGTGGGTCCGCTGCCACCGTCCCGGGGTTTCACCCACCTCCTCACGATCGTCGACAGGACCACGAGGTGGCCAGAAGCCGTGCCGCTTTCTTCCACAACGTCCTCGGAGGTGGCCAGAGCATTCATTGACACGTGGGTCTCGCGGTTTGGCGTTCCATCAGACATTTCCTCGGATCGCGGCCCTCAGTTCACTTCAGCCCTCTGGACCAGCATGGCTGCGGGTCTCGGGGTGCATCTTCACCGTACTACTGCCTACCATCCCCAGGCCAATGGGCTGTGTGAGCGTTTCCACCGCTCTATGAAGGCCGCACTCCGGGCCAGTCTCCAGGATGACGGTTGGGCCGGTAGGCTTCCCTGGGTAATGCTGGGCCTCCGTTCGGCCCCCAAGGACGACCTCCAAGCCTCTTCGGCTGAACTTGTTTATGGCCAGGTGCTACGGGTTCCTGGGGATTTCCTCCCAAGTTCTACTACCCCGTGGTCCGCCAGCCACCAGCGACAGGCCCTTCGTGAGTTCTCCAGCGATTTTGCACCGGTGCCCACCTCCCAACATGGCCTGCCGGAGTCACGCTTTCCGCCTTCTTTGCGAGCGGCGGAGTTTGTGTTCATCCGGCACGACGCGCACCGGAGCCCCCTCCGTCCAGTCTACGATGGTCCTTTCCGAGTGTTGACTCCTGGGGATAAGTACTTCAAGGTTGAGGTTGGCGGCGTTCCTGTGAGCATTTCGGTAGACTGCCTGAAGCCGGCCCACCTGGCTCCTGGCAGCACTGTGGAGACTGGGTGGCCCGCGAAGCGTGGAGGTTCCTCAGGCACTGTCCCGGCACGCCCCAGGGAGCGGCCGGCCTTTTCCCCGGCTCCGGGTGTGACGAGCCGTTCCGGACGTCTGGTTCGGCCCCCTCGCCAGTTGGACATGTCCGTTTTCGCGGATTCTGGGGGGACGTGTGTAGGGGCTACTACTCGCGACTGGAGCGAATCCGCAACAGACAGGCGTTAAGTCACTCAACGGGGTCTAGCCCTTTAAGAGACTCGAGGGGGGGGGTACTAGTTGGTAGTAGTTCAGTTGTTGTTTTGGAAGCGAGTTAAGTTTCGTTTTTGTCTCGTAAAATAAAAGTTTTCCCTCCGCGGGATTCTCCACTAACTTGAGCCTCCTTACTTCACGACCCACTTCACACACAAGCAAAGTTTCAGATTAAGATTTATTTACAACTTAGTTCCAAGTTTAAGTTTAATAAAAACTGGCTTTAAACTCAGGATCACAGATGAGCTCCTTTACTATGTTGATCTGTCGGCCTCTGTTCATAAACATAAACCAGCCCAGACTAATTTACTATAAAATGAAATGGTGTTTGTAGAAATTCAGAAAAAATTTGCGTCGGTCACGACTGCATATGTGGACATATTTCTATATTGTGCTCTATTTACACAAAGTTAGGTTAGTTCATCATTTATGTTGAACAGACTCTCCCAAAATTTTATGCTGCTGTGCTGACGTTGAACCGTGTGCTGCACTGGGTCGGTATGACCAACAGGTCAAAACCAGCTCTAAACAAAGTGACCGCTGTGCCCTGATTGGTGCTCTGGCTTTGTGCTTCTTTCGTTTTGACATGTTACGTTTTTATACACACAGAAACCAAAAGGAACGACAGATTTCTGAAAATGTAGTGGAGGAAAAAGTCAGATATTAGACTCTGAAATGTAGTGGAGTGAAAGTGAAAAGTCACCCAAAAGGGAAAAACTTCAGTACAGATACACAAAAAAACAACTTAAGTACAGTAATGAATTACAATTCAAGTCAAAACTTGAGATTTCAAAGCCAATACATGTAAAAAGTGAAAAAAAGCATCAAGACACAAGCAAAGGTCAAAAACCGAAAAACAGAAAACCAGACAAACCAGGCAAAGGGCAAGGCAAAAATACACAACAAATCACAAAGAGTTTGAAACACAATAAAGAGAGAACAGATAAATACTCAGCATGAACAGTACAAGGATTGCAGTACTTCAGAACAAGCCTGAGAAAGAAATCCATATGTATACAGGACTAGACTTGACAAAGGAGCACAGGTGAATGCAGTCAGTTATCAGGCGAGTTGCTGTTTGGAAATTGGCTTTGGATGATAGCAGGCATGTGTCCCTCACCTGCTAATCAGTGGGATTTTGGGAAAGTGGTGGATGTGAGAATGGTGGAAGAATCCAGAAGCTTGAGAAACATTAAACAAATGATGAGGTCTCTGACTTTAGAACAGCACTGTAATATACATTAATACGATCATTTTACTGTAATGCAATTAGTTTAATCACTATGTTTGAAGTTCAGTACAGGAATAAACTGTAACACTGATATTCCATATAGTTAAAAATCTTCAACATGCTTTTGGTAACCTTCTCATATTCCCATAGCAACATTATGCACATTATTTACAGCAACTGCTGGTGTCAGCACAAAGCCTTCTATTTCAGAAATGACAGTTTTACAGAGAAAGAAAAACATTCTTAACTTTTAATGGAACACAAAGAAATAAAGGTGTTGTGCAGGTACATGTTTTTTTCATGGAGGTACAAACAATGTAAATGTTCCCTCAAAGGTACAACAGTGGTTTTAAGATCCAATTATGCACCTTCAATACGTTTTTCCAGGTGAAAAGTACATATTTCTAATTTTTTATAATATAACACTTTAAAACAGAATACAATAAAAAGCCTCAAGATGAGACGGGGTGTGTGGAGTCAGTGCATCTTAGGAAATCTAATTTCAATGGATTATGGTACATTTATGTTCGCTGACTAAAGGTTCTGAGATGTTGAGGGTACCACCCCCAGTAGAGGGTATCCTGCCCCAGTAACCGTTTAGTACCTTTATATCTGAGAGTGAAGTTAAAGTGACTCCAAGCAATTTTTGACCATTTCTGTCAGTCCATGCCTTCAAATTTGCACCTTTTTTAAAAAATAAATCAACGCAAAAATGACATGACAAAAATAGACATTTTGTTCAGACATCAATGATACATTTGTTTTATCAGACCGATTATGGCTTTTCTACTTTGTGGTTAAAATAGATTTCCCACCCGCTTTCCACTATTTAGTTTTTGGGCAGGCCTTGCAGTAAAATGGCCCTCCAAGGCCCCCCCACAGCAATCAGCCTGGGTGCTATTGTCTGTAAAAATGGGCCAATGTCACGATTGGCTCCTCCCACTCCATGTGCTTTTTGCTTTGATCTGCCATGTGTGCTTGTTTTGGTCCAGCCCCCTTATTTAGTGACTCCACCCCTGATTGTCACCACCTGTTTTCCGCATGTCCCTCATTATCCCTGTGTTTTATAAGCCCCGTGTTTGCCCTTTGTTTTCGTTGGTCTTTGTGTTGGATGTTCTGTTTGGAGCTTCTCTGTTGTTTGATTCTTGGTTGAGGTTCAGTGTTTTTGTTTATCATGTCTGACCTGCATTCTCTCCATATTGGCTACTTGAAACTGGACTGTTAGGACTATGACCCTGGTTTTCCCCTTAATAAATCTCACTTATCTCAGCACGTGCGTCTGCCTCCTCACGCCGTGTTACAGCCAAAGAACACAGCATGGCTGAAAAGCAGCAGTATCACACAATTTGAAACCTTGATTTTATCTGTACGTCTGTGTATTTTTAAGCAACTGTTATGACCCCACGTTTTGTGCATGGGATCAGTAACATGTGGGATTAAAATACTGAACTGGTGAGAATGGATTGGAACAGACCAACATGGAGCTTTTGAAGCCATTTTTTTGTTCCAATGAAACCGGAGTGCTGTGATACCTAGAACCACACTAGAAGAATCAAACTGGACGACACCAAAGAAAAGAACAAATCAAAGCCTAACCATACTGGCCTACTCCGAAACAAAAAGCATTTAGCTAATCTAAAAAAGGAAACTGTTGTTTATTCGAATAGCGATAATATGAAGATGATGAAGGAATCTCCGCTGACACCTTCTTGCTTGCATATAAAAAGTTTATTATAACAGAAGAACAGGATCAAAATCAGACACCATGGTTTGTCAGAGAGAGGTTTCGGAGCCAATATGAATCCCTCTGAAGAAATAGCTCTGAGTGGCCACTTTTATATCCAAGTTGTATACGTGAAACAAAGACACATATGGAACTAATTAAATGACCTCATCTTATGTGGAACTGAGAGAGTGGGAGAAAGGGGCTACAGCCCATGGGACCTTGGGCTGTAGACCAGGGCCACCTTAACTAAACTTTCCATATAAAGTGAAATACCATATATGGAGCCCCCTCAGCTCAAGCATTTCACATGAGGCCCCAAACTCATAATGTCAGATTTCATACGAAAGCTCAGATACCTCTAAACCAAAGCCAATGACTCGAAACTTCCCTAGCCAGTAACCAAAAGTACATGTGACAGTGCCCTCTGACCTGGGGAGCTAGACAGAGTAGACATCTATGTGGTGCGAATGTATAGGCACCCCTCGTACCTGTTCGAAGGGTGGTACAAATACTTAGTCTTTTGTAAAACTCAGTTAAAAGAAGCACTGATAAAATATCTAAAACAAAGCACCCCTAACACAAGAGATTAAACACACAAACTAAACAACACATGTGATCAGTCCCGTCTCTCTTCAGCCATCTAGAAAGCCTCTTTTAAAACATGGGCCCCTCCCCCAACTGCACCAGCCAGGCCTCTGATTGGTTCTCCTCACATGAATGCCAGCAGAGCAGGCACCTCTGAAGGAAGAGACCAAGAGAGAGAGAGAGAGAGAGAGATACAAACACAAAAAACAGAAAATATGTGCTTACATGTAACAGCAAACTCTAACCTTGCATAAAAAGATGCAAACAGCAGCTCAGGTCCGGTCCTACTGGGCTCTATGTGACCATACATTGCTTCTTGGATGTGTAGTGGTCAAGAAGCCCTCACTGAACAAACGTCTGCGGTCTGTAATAATGCTTTATAGACTGTTAAGTCTAAACTAGAAGTGGGGATTACAAGCAGAAGCAGAAAACATAACCACCTACTAAGACTGAGCTTTGGAGTTGTGGAAAGTAATCCCTGCAGATTTCTTAGAGGATTGAAAGCAAGTATCCTGAAAACAATGGCAACCACAATAAAGAGTGGAATGCTGTAATGTGGCTATAACAAACTGGATGTTAGAAATGAAGGTTCTGTGCTGGTACATTTTTTGTTCGTCAAGGTACAAACAATGAATTGTTCCCTCAAAGGTACAACAGTGGGTTTAAGGTCTGATTGTGAACCTTAAATCAGTTTTTCCAGGTGAAAAGTTCATATTTGTACCTTTTCATAATCGAATGTTTTGAAACAGAACAGTAGAATAAAAGTCCTGGAGGCGAGTGTGTGGAGTCAGTACAACTTAGAAAATATAATTTCAGTGGATTATGGTTCAGTTATGTTCCCTGACTAAAGGTACAGTATGTTGAGGGTCTCACCCCAGTGCCAGGAGGGGCACTGTAACAGTGATAGTTTAGTACCTTTGTTTTTGACAGTGTAGAGCAAGGCCAGGCCCATTAAAGACCTGATGCACTTTTAATCATGAACTGGACATACATCACTCAAATTACTGGCACCTGCATGTTGGTATCAAATAATGAAGCCTGGGACAGGATGGTCAGCACTTGGCAGACTTAAAACCAGGACAGCGGCTGAGATTAGCTAAGTGAAACTTAAATTGACACTAATTTCCAAAGCTGACTGAGATATACCTTCGTTTTATAATTAGGGGGACACAGTGTTAGGGGTACATGAGTAATTACTCCAGATAAGGAGTTTGGTTTTGTTCTAAAGCCTCGTCTGATAGAGGTGAAGGAGTTTCCCCCGTTAACTCCACAAATTACCTGCTTAATTAAAATCTACCTTCTTTGAAGGAAAAAAAAAGTTAATTAACGCCCACATATACTGTGATAATTAGAGAGCGGCGACGGCCTGACGTTTCATTAGAGCTCAACTGTGCATTTTCCTTTTTTTCTCTTTTTTATTTACATAGGAAGGACACGAATGTTCTTTACTCGGTTTGTTTGTGACTACTTGGCTACTTTGGATGGGGAGCATGTCAGATTCATAAGGTTTTGTTTGCTATGAGTGATTAGATCAGAGACACGGCAATTAGACATTTTTACTTCTCTACTTTCCTCTCATTCAATCTTCTTCAATTGATGTTAAGAGGGTTGAGAAGAGTAGACGAGGGCAACAAGAGGTGGTTATGCAATTTGGGGAGTTAGTTTTAATAAGATGGAAACAATTAAACACTTGTCTATATGACAGCGCTGATGCCAAAGAAACCTCTGCTGGCTAGATCATCACCTTAACACTTGTCAGTTCTGTAGAACTCAGCGCTTGTGGCTTAAAGTAAAGCGTACACTCTCCAAAATAAAGATACTTAACTGTCACTGAGGCAGGACCCCTCTTGTCACTGGGGTGGGTACCTCAAGGGTTCATCTCAGTGCCTTTAGTCAGGGAACATAACTGAACCATAATCCACTGAAATGATGTTTTCTAAGTTATACTGACTCCACACACCCCGTCTCGCCTCCAGGCTTTTATTCTACTGTTCTGTTTTAAAACATTCGGTTATAATAAGATACAAATCTGAACTTTTCACCTGGAAAAAAATATTTCATCAGACCTTAAAACCACTGCTGTTCCTTTGAAGATACATTAACAATGCTTGTACCTTGATGAATGAAAACGTACCTGCACAGAACCTTCATTTCTAACAGTGTAGCATTACACAATTTTCCCTTTATTCTAAATGTAGACCAGAGATGACATCTGAAGTTTGCTTCGTTACTTTACTCAGAAGCTATGAGGTTAATGTAGCTAACAAGCAGTGGAAGCTTAGCCACCAGTTAGCACCATGAAAAGAAAACGATTAAGATGGAAGTGGTTTGGTGTGAATTTCTCCGTTGTAGTGAATCTAAGTCAATTGTTCACAGTAGTGGTGATAGGAACCAGACGTCTGAAGAGTTTAATGCCTCTCAAAGCTCCCACACAGAAAGTTATTACATGAAACAGTTGTGAATATGTCAATGATGCCAGAGACATTGTTTTTACAATAGTGCTGAAACTGGGTTTTTGGCTTAGACATGTTTTATTAAATTTATTCATGGTGTAGGCACATGCATTGCGCTCCAAGGCAAAATACTTCCCAAACAATGCTATCCAGATTTTTGGTACTTATTGATCATCAACAATACATATAAAATGAAGGGGACATGAGTAGGTTCACTCGTGGTTTCGGATGGTAAATAAAATGGCTATATTTGTGTTGTAGATATTGTGAGTCCTGGGTCCTATCAACACCACTGTAAAGAAATCTGGCAAGGCCCAAATGGACTCATCATGGTCCAAATGGCTTGAGGTAGGACCCCTACTCTGTTCATGCATGCCTAGATACTTACTATACTTGCTTTGCTAAATTTAATCTAGCCCTCCTGATATCTTCAGATTTACTAATGTCTTTTGTACTTGGGGTCAGGTTGACTTGGCAATTTAAACATCTTGGAAATATCAAAGCTCTGGTGGGAATAATGTCTTCCCTTCCCACATGTCATGTGAGCCATCTGTGGTTCTAGCACTACTATAGGTATAGACATGTTCAGTTAGGGCCCTAAAGCAGAGGGAAGTTTTTTGAATATGACAAAATTGCATGTTATAGTGACCTCACTATCATCCAAATGTGTAAAATGTTGATATTTCTTATTTTTTTATGCAGCTAAAACAGCCTGGGATCAAACTGACCCAAAAGAGTCAAAGTTTTTTCGCCGAAGTGAAAACAGTGTATACAGGAAACATGTCATGTGAACCCACTCATCCCCATTAAATTAGGAAAGTAAGGTCATTAAATATGAAGCAAGAAAAGTATGTCAATCATATATTTTTGGAGATGTTAAACACTGAATGGAGTCGAACTGACCTAAAATTGTTCAGCCAGAGAACTTTTTGACTAAATCTGTTAAATAATGGGAAATCAAATTCAGACTATTTACCCCTTATTTCAAATCGACTGAGATACATTTACTTGTACCGCACGAAGTTGCACAGGCAACATTTAGGTTTTAAGACGACACAGCAAATCAAATCAAATTTATTTGTAGCACTTTTTTACAACTGACGTTGTCACAAAGCAGCTTCACAGAATTCCAGAGAAGACAAAGTTTTAACAAGAATGTAAACCCCCCCCCAGGTGAGCAAGTCAGGGGTGACAGTGGCAAGGAAAAACTCCCTCAGAGCTGAGGAAGAAACCTTGGGAGGAACCAAGGCTCACAAGATGGGACTCGTCCTCCTCTGGTCAAACTACCTACAAATGATTATACTGCTAATATTAATAGTAGTACTACTAATATTAGTAGTAGTCAATGAAAACTACAATGTAGGGTGGGCAGCTAGTCCAAGGCAGCTGGCGGTAGCTGGGCTGTGGGCAGCTGGTCAATGGTTTTATCAATGCTGAGTACTTTGTCCATGTTTATAAGTAACAGTGTGTCAACTAGAAATCACCTAAGAGTTCCACATGGTTTGAGACGTGTGTGAGAAATGTGTGATGGTTTAGGGATGCAGTTTGATTCCAAACTGGTGGGATATAAGATTACTTGCTAGCTGCATTACCCTTGTAGCTCCAGCGTAAAACTCCACACGTCATCATGGCTGATCAACTACATTTGGGGTAAGTGGAGAAAACTTTTATGATTTTCGCTGAACTGTTGCTTTCAGTCTTCCTATCCACTGTGGAGGTGCTTTGTCAAAGACCTCTTCGTCTAATCGTTTCCATTTTAATCTCATAAAGATCCATATATTTGCAGTTTTATGGTATTAAAGTGTTGTTTTCCTGTGTCAATCCAATTTCATTGTAAATATGAAGTTAAATACTCACTAGTTTGATTACTTTCACAGCAAATAACAGTAAAATTACTGTATACTGTGACTTTACAGTCACCTGCACCACAGGATTACTGGGCTATAGCTGTTATCTCTGTGCTAACTGTGCTATCTAACTATCTCTTTATTAAAAAAAGAAACAATATTTCGTCACTAAATATTGCACTGTATGTGCAAAGAATACCTCAGGTATTCATTTTTAAATGCAAATACACACTTTATAGAAATTTTTACTTGGCTCACAATTTTGACCAAATCTGGAAATACCAATAAACTCCAGTTTAAAACTCCTTCTTTAAAAAGTCTTTAAAACAGTCTTTAAAAACCAAAACCTGAATAACCAGAATAAAAACAGTAGCTCAATCATCGTCTAAGCCGATTATCCTCCTGGGTCATGGGGGGAGCTGGAGCTTACCACACCTACCAAACATCACTTGCTTATCAGATTATTTACATTATTTACATTTAAATGGTCAAATAGTGGAAGGAAAGAACTGAAACTTCAGCTCCAGTGCTGAGAGGCTGGATACACTATTAATGAAATTAAGTCTTGAAAAACGAATTATATCTTACCCCAGATGTAACTGAACAGCTAACATATGTGTAATGTTCAGATTTTGCTTCTTTAGGACTGGAGTTGCAGGCTGGGTCACGCGGCATCAGTAATGTGGTCACTGTACTGGATTGTAGTGGTGAAGAGCCTCACTGTTTACCGGTCGGTCTCTGTTTACCTGTTGGTCCATGTCCCGACCCTCACCTATGGGCATGAGCTGTGGGTAGTGACAGAAAGAACGAGATCACAAATACAAGTGGCGGAAATGAGCCTTTTCGCAGGGTGGCAGGCTACACTCTATTTTATAAGGTGAGGAACTTGGCCAGAAGGAGTTCAGAGTAGAGCCTGCATTGAGAGGAGCCAGCTGAGATGGTTCGAGCATCTGATCCGGATGCCCCCTGGGGAGTGTAACAGGCGTGGCCTACTGGGACAAGACCCCAGGGTTGTCCTAGGACCTGCTGGAGGGATTACATCTCCAAATTGGTCTGGGAGTGGCTTGGGGTCCCTGGGAATGAGCTGGAGGAAGTTGTGGTGGACAGGGTCGTCTGGGCGCCTCTGCTCTTTCAACTGCTACTGTGACCCTATCTGGACTAAGCAGTTAACGATGATGCTGATGATGATGATGAGGACTGGAGCTACAAGACTAATATTACATAAAACACTATAACTCAATCGTCACCCAAATAGCCCAAATCTTGTCTTTACAAATACATCCCCAAAACTTCTCTATGAAACCACTTCCAGGTCCTCATTAATGTTTATGCAAACTTACCTATGTAGTTTAAGATGCAGTGTGACTTCCAATGTCACCCGGTACAACTATAAAAACGAACAGAACATCACAGTGTAGCTTAAGACTTTTGAAA
Source organism: Pygocentrus nattereri (assembly GCF_015220715.1). Lineage (NCBI taxonomy): Eukaryota > Metazoa > Chordata > Actinopteri > Characiformes > Serrasalmidae > Pygocentrus > Pygocentrus nattereri. The sequence continues at coordinate 17,046,333 of NC_051227.1, forward strand.
ACTGGGCCTGTATGTGGAGTAGGAGTGATGATCTAGAATCAGTTTTTGACAGTGACCATTATAAACATGGAGGAATCTGATTGAGGATCAGTCCATCAGCTCTGCTGTTGCCTGAAATAGCTGCTCACAGTGTTGTTCACTTTTAAAGCCCACAGTAAGTCACGTTGTGCTCTACGTCACAACAACAAGCTTACAAGACATCAATGAAGACCTGTAAGCAGATCTGGAGAAGTTTTGGGGATGTATTTTCACAAAAAATGCTTTCGGCTATTTGGGTGACTTTAGAGTTTCAGTATTTGGTCGCAATGTTGGCCTCGTAGCTCCAGTTCTACATTAAAGAAGCAAATTCTGAACATTTAACATGCTTTAACTGTTCACTTGCTTCTGTGGAAAGTGAAAATGGGCTTTTTATTATTTCATTTCATTAACAGTATTTCCAGCATCTATTATGGGATCAGAAGTTTGTTACCCCTCATTTTCCACTGTTTTATTAGCTGTTAATTTAAAATGTAAATAATATACATACTTGCTGGGTGTGGTTGTAATGAATGGTTACTAATTAAGAGCTGGATGTGATTTGATACAAGTCTTGGGGATATATTTGTGCAAAAATGATTTGGGCTATTTGGGTGACTTAACATTTGGTAGCAATGTTAGACTCATAGCTCCAGTTCTTAACTAAAGAAAGTACATTTGGACTGTAAACATGTCCTGACTGGTGGACTATTAATGGGGTAAATGGGGCATTGGGCAAGTTAGATCTTTTCACTGAAATATTCCTTTAAGTTCCACTGCAGTTTTATAAGAAGCTCATTAGTCAAGCAATTTATTGATTTACCACTGCGCCCAATTGTACATGTTGTTAACGTTATCTTTAAAGGATACACAGTTTATATCATTGAATTCTGAAGTACGTGCAGGCCAGCAGGGCCAAACTCTGTGTGTGTGATGTCATGGTGTCAGGCTGTCAGGAGCACCTGTGTAACACCAGCCGTGACACTGATGGGACCCTGAATTGAGGAGAAAGGTCAAAGGGCATCTGCCACACAGACACTGATCTAAAGTGAAGGCCTGTGGGGTAAACCGCAGGTGCACGTCACCTTTCATTAGTCACTCACTAGTACTGCCTTCCTGTAGGTTTAACCCATAGAAATACTACTAATACTACTCTCTCTCTCTCTCTCTCTCTCTCTCTCTCTCTCTCTCTCTCTCTCTCTCTCTCTCTCTCTCTCTCTCTCTCTCTCTCTCTCTCTCTCTCAAACAGTAGGGTACAATCAAGTGTAAAAGTTTTAACACCCCAATCAAATTACACATGTTTATTTTCTAAGCAAAAACAAGCATAATCTACAAATGTCCACAATTTCTATTTATTTGCTGAGTTTAACACATCACAAAAAAGCAAAACGTAAAAAATATATACATAAAATATACCTCATCCTTTGCAAAGGCCATTTTTATATTAAACTCAGCAAATAAACAGTAATTATAATATGCAGACGTGGGTTCTCTGTTGTTCTCTGTGCTAACTTAATTATACTTAATATAAATAAACCAGTAGTGCCCAAACTTTTGCTTTGATAAAGCACTGAAACACTACAATACACAGTATAATAATACAAGATTCAAGATTCAGGAGTTGTATTTTCACATAATCAATACAAATGCACAAATATTTCATGGACAACAATACCAGGTTAATGGTTTTTAATAGCTTTGTGTTATTGAAATGTGTTGCTGTGGATCAGATCTGTTTGGATGAACTTGAACAATGCTCCCAGTAATTCACGTTGAATGTTCTAAAATAGTTGTGGTGTGAACAGCACATGATTTGGGTTCCTTTCAAAGCAAAAGATGACCAGAAAGAGAAATGAGTCCCCTTTAAGTTTTGTCTACATGGTGAATGTAAAAACACTGGGGTTGGTTGTAGCTTATTCAGGCAGGTTCCAGAACAAAATCACTGGGGATGCATCCAAAATATAAAGGAAAGTACAGGAAAGTATGCAGTTTTTTACTGTAAAATCTAAGGACTTAATTAACTTGTTAGGCCTTAACTGAGTCATTCAGGCTGGTTAGACTGGTGAAAAATTGTCATTATGTATTGTCAGCTGACAATTCCAGAGTTTAATAAATTCTCTGACTCTTCAAACTTTGTGCTAGCATGCAACAATCATGAGCTCCTCTAAGCAGCTGCCTGAGGATCTGAAAATGAAGCAACTGATGCCTTCAAAGCAAGTGAAGGCTATTAAAAAAAATCTGAGTGCTTGTACCTTGCAATTTCTACTGTGTGAAATGTCAAGAAATGTCAGTTAAGGGGAACTGTTGACGTCAATGCAAGATCTTGGAGATCAAGAAAACCCTCTGATAGAACTGCATGTATGCTGGTCAGAAAGGTAAAGCTAAACCCCCACATGATGACTTGCGCTGTTCTACTGAAAGAAGCATCAGAAAGAAACCTTACTTGCAACCTCATCACAAAAGTCAACATTTGATGTATGCAAAACAACTTTTAGATAAGCAAGAGGCATTTTAAAAACAAGTGCTGAGGACTGGTACGTAAAGATAGACCTCTAAGGCCACAATCGTTAAAGATATGTTTGGGGAAAAAGGACCAGCATTTGATGAAAAGAACACCTTGTCGACTGTTAAGCGTGGGGGTGGATCTATTATGCTTTGGAGTTGTGTGGCAGCCAGCAGAGTAGGAATCATTGCACAAGGATATGGAAGAATGGGCTCCATTTAATATCAGCAAATACTTGAATCAAATGTAACACAAAAAGAAACTGAAGCTGAAAAGAGGCCACGATTGGCCCCTCCCACTCCTCCATGTGCTTGTGTTTCAGTCTTCCATGTGCGTCTGTTTACATGTCCAGGTGGCTGGCTCTCGTTTTGACCCTGATTATGGATTTGTCCTTAATAAATCTCGCTTGTCTTCACACATGCGTCCACCTCCTCATCGCTCCCCACCATTACACTGACTTTCCACCGTCATTGAATATATGTAGGTAGATCTTAAACACGCTATGCATGCAAAACAGCCCAGGAATATCACCAAATTAAAAGTGTTCTACAAGGAAGAATGGATGTAAATGACTAAAACAAGAATAGAATATCTCCCAGCTGGCTACAAAAAGCATTTGTCGGCTGTGATATCTGCCAACACGCCACAGTTATCATTTTATTACTTTAGGTTCTCCAAATTGAAGGTAACTGTGAATTAACATTTTCAATTAGATTTTTCTAAAATAATTTGTTGCAGTTAATAATTTGGTTGTGTCTGCTTCTTCCCATTTCAAAAATCAATGTGCAAGCATTTACAGACATCATCGCTGTCCAATGAAAACCATGTATCTCCATTTTTGTCGATTTTTAGTTTTCAGCATCATTTCAACACACCGGCTGTCCTTTAAAAACGTCATGATGAATGGACCAATTAAAAATTTCATGATGAATGGACCAATAGAAATGCTCTAAAGTCACTTGGAGTAAAATCTCTTCACGTTGACATATATTGAAAGGTGAAAGAGTGTTTTTGTCTTCTTCTGTGAAGTTATTATTTTGGAGAAACCTGTTTTCCGATATGTAAAAACAGGGTAAAATGCTTTTGTGCTCTGTCTAAACCAAGATTAACCATATCTTACTAACCAAAAGATCAGATCTGGCCTCTTTGTTTTTCTAGTTGAAGCATTTTCCTCATGGAGAGCAGACTAATGTCCTCACAACCACTGAATGTTCATGTCCTCTGTGAATCTGGTCTCCACAAAGGGCAAAATAGACATAAAATGTCCCCTTACTGAGGACACTGATAATTCATGATCAGCAAAGGACTTGTAGGGTTTTGGTTCTTTCTATGAACGTTTGTCTTTTTCGCGAAGGCAGTGTCTGAGTGAAATCACAGTGGATGTGGTCTTGTGTAACTGTCCAGCAAAAGCAATTAAACCAAATGAAGCCTAATCAATTCAGAGATCTGGGCTAAAATAGACATTTTGTCTTTTCTCATAAAATTTTGTTCACTGTGAGGACAAAGAATAATAAACCGTTGTGAGTCTGAGCTCACTGTATTCCATTGTGCCGCAGGTTTTATAGTAGATTTTGTGGTTTTAATGAAAGGAGCATTAATTAAGAAGTGAAACGTGGGCGGCACTCAGAGACATTTATCTGTACTCAACCAACCGATGAGTTTATTGATGAAATGACTCTATCATCCATTAATCGTCTTAGGTCCTCCAGAGTGAACACGCCTTCAAACGCCTCTTCTTACATTTAGATTCATTATTTCTCATTTGCAAAGAAATTGAAATGAGTGGAAACATTATGGGGAATATGCAGATTATAAACTTTCGGTCCATCCAATCAGGTGCAAGGAGATATTTTATTATAATTTCAATTTGATGAAAGTTATTGTTGTGTGTACAGTCTTGCTTTGCCGGGAGAAAAAAAAAACATTCTGCCATGATTTTTTATTTTTATGATGTTTTGACATTAAAACAAACAGCTAAAAGTCTGAGGTGCAGATCTGAACCTGCCAATACAGAATGTTAATTCAATCTTAATGAAATGTAGGGCTGTCAATCAATTAAAGGTCCCATATTGTGGAAAAGCAAAGTTTCTTTGTTTGACTTTATTTCATTGTTTGACTTTATTATTGTCAAATATTCAAAATTGAATAAATTCACACTTTCCAGTCAATACAGGTTTTAATTCACTGTTATTAGTTTATATTTATATATGTTCATCTTTTCTGCCTACAGCCTATAGCCTGTTTAGCTCCGCCTACTTACTCTGAAGTTGTAAGGAGTATTTCAGCACAGACTGCTTTTTGACTGAGGCAGGGCAGCCAGTCAGAACAGAGCTAATTGGCATATAGTGTAGTATTTTGGGCCATTGTCCAAAACTATGCCCTATTCACTATATAGCGCATATATTTACACTACATAGTGTACGCTTTTGTCCAAAACTATGCCCAAAATTCTGCCCTTTTCACAAAATAACGCACGGTTCTGTGTGACAATGTGAAATACAATGCAATATTTACTAAACTTACTATTTTTTGCTCATGTCATTGAAAACTGTCATTTGCGGTTTTATAATGCAGTTCAAGTCTATTATTACTTAACAGTAACAACTATTGTTACTTCTTTTAAGCATTAAACCTTGAAATAAGCAAAATTATGTTCATTATTTCTTGACACAAGTAAACTAATCTGCCAATGGAATAAGAGACTTTCACTAGACAAAAACTTAAAACAGGCAAAAATGTGCAGAAACAGGTGGAATAAACTTTAATATTTTTACAACAGTCTCATAATGAGAAATTGTTGATTTTTTTGACAACACATAAGACGTTTTCACTTGCTAAGATGTTATTTGTGCAGTGTTGTGGTGATAAGTACAATGTAACTTGCATGTACAACAAAGTGACAGAAACATTTCTAGACCTGTACGGGTTAAAACTGATGTCCAGAGCTCAGCTGCAGCATCTGTGATCAGCTGAAGCAAGGATCATGTTCTGAAATCAGTTCAATGCCCATATAGAAATTTTCGCTTTGCAAGCAGGTTAAGTCAGCTGTCGGGGGCAATGGAGAAGTCTGGACCGCCTTTGACTCTGAGTATGTGTATGTGTGTCAGCGCTTGTGTTGGCGCTCAGTGTGAGCTCAGCAGCTCCGGAGTCTGGCTGCTGCTGCTGCTGCTCCGCTTTAAGGACATATCTGTCTCCCGCAGACAGCAGTGACGATGGCTCTGAATAGAAAGCGGTCCAGGAGAATCCGCCGTCAATTGGGCAGAAAATAGAAGATGACAGCGGAGCCTGTGTCCTGCTTGCTAAAATAGATCGGCTCCCCGATGCCTTTAATGTCATTATTACCTCTCAAATGCACTGTGCAAAACGTATCATCTGGCTTGGAAATGCAACAGCCACCGGCTGCACAATCACGCAGCACTATGATGGTTTTGACAGCTGGGCTGGGGCAGTACAGGCTGGATTCTGATAGTGCTGGATTTCAAGATTAAACCACAGATGAAGCAGTAGAAGAGAAAACCCAGTTGATGGCCTGGCCTATCCTGGAGCAAGGACTACACAGCATCAGCACATAGTACACTATATTGTGTTATGTCTGAAACTAAATGGGACTCACCATATAGTGTACTATTTTGACTCATGTCCAAAAATATACCATATTTACACTATATAGTGCACTTCTTTGTGCAATGTCCAAAACTATACCCTACTCAATTTGTATAGTGCACTATGTAGTGGTTGGTATAGTGTAGTGGGTAACACCTCTGCCTTTTACACTGTAGACTGGGATTCAATCCCCCACCAGGGCAAGCACCCTACACTATACTGATAAGAGTCCTTGGTCAAGACTCCTAACACCACCTTGGCCTACCTGTGTAAAATGATCAAATTGTAAGTCGCTCTGGATAAGAGCGTCTGCCAAATGACGTAAATGTAAATTTAGGTGTCCTAATAACTCTGCCCTATACATTATATTTAGCTCCTTTTTGCCTATATCCAAAACTAGGCCATATGCATACAATACAATGCAATCCAAAACTATGACCTGTGTTCAAAACAATGACCTATTTCTAGTAAAGTGTACTATTTTGTCAAATGTTGAACACTATGCTCCATACACTATTGTGCACTATTCTGGCCTATGTTCAAAGCTATGTTGCATTCACTATGCACTAGTAAGAGTGGCTATGTCTAAAGTTATATGACAGCCATATTCACACTATATAGTGTATTTTCTGGACTATATGCAGAACTATGCGCTATTCAGTAGATAATGTGCTGTTAAAAACATTTTGTAGCAGCCCAAAAACAAATTGGAGACTAAACAATGAATGTTTTCAATAACAAAATGAACTGCAATGAGCAGGATAGAGTTGATGTATAGAAAGGAGCTAAACAGCTGCTAATGCTTGTTCTGTCTAAACTCCATTTTGATTCACACTTGATTCAGCTAACTTGCTAAACATTGGGCATCTAGCTAGTTAACTGTAGAAAAGGAAAAGCAGTTACTGTTATGTAATTGACCTACATATCGCTGTTCTCAGAAGAAAACCTCGTATCTCCTAAATGGTAACTTTACAGGAGAAGGAAAAAACATACTGTACTTGTAATGAAAGTCAATGGAACCAGACATCTTTCCAAGTCACTCTGGGCCGTTTCTTTTAGTCCATTCATTATGAAATTCACATACAGTGTAAAGGGAAACAGGCATTTTTAGATGACGTCAAAAACTGAAAAATGTCAAAAATGGAGATACAAGGTTTTCTTCCGACAGCAGTGATATTGTACTTGTTATTAAGTATGTTGATTTCCTGCCATCTAAAAAAGGTGACAAGTGAGTCCACACTGAAGGGGGGTACCAGGATAGTCAACATCTGACGGATAGGGGTGGGCTGGCCTGGACAAGTCCATTTTTTGATCCCAGTCCATCCCTGTTCAAAAAATCCTAAAGATAACTAGCAGTGGTTGGTAGAGTGGGCACTGGGTCAGCACAGCAAATCTTGCAGGCCCACTTTCTCCTGCGATCAAAGAGGAGTCAGAGGAGCAGAATGAGGCACAGCAAGAGCCTGATGGGCTCCTCTGGATGTGAGAATGTGAAAGTAGCAGGAAAGAGAGGGTCCATGTGGTGTTTTCTGGTCCAGAAGCTATGCTGGACTCCAGAGAAAGCGAGATTTCCGCAGAGAAGACTTTGGACAACTCTATAAACTGAGCTTCAAGGACTAGAGGTAGAAAAATGCATCACTCTGAAGGTGAAGATTCAACTGCACTGATTTTAGAATGCTAGAATTGATTTTAACTGCATTAATAGTCACAACCACACTCATTTTTAAAACCTACTTTGTTTGTGTTTACATTGTGTAGATTCTAGTTCTGTACAAATAATTCATCCAGATATTTAGTTGTATGCATGTTTGGACACCCCTTGTTTTGTTGGTTTATGTATATATATATATATATATATATATATATACACATACACATTTTGGTCATTTTTCAGTTTTTCACATAATTTGAAAATGACTGTTGCCCTTTTGTGTGTAAATTTCATGATGAATGAACTAGAAATGATAGAAATGACACAAAACATCTGGTTCTATTGACTTACATCAAAAATAAAGAAAGTTTTTTCCTTCTCCGGTAAAGTTACCATTTTGGAGGTTTTGTTCCAACAAGGTTTTGTTCCAACAGCAATCGATATATTTGTATATATTTATTTATTTATACAGTACTGTGCAAAAGGTTTTGGCATCTAAGCAAATGTTTTAAACAATTTACCTCAGCATTGAGTTTTATCACAATATACATTAGAATAAAGTCATAATCATAACTCAAATAAACATAAAAACAATAAAAAGTAACAAGAATTTCTTGGGTCCATATTTTTCCTTGACACCTTCACAGCCACCACAGACTACATATAATACTGGGCTTCCTCGAGGAGACGTTTGAAAATGGGTAAACAAACACACTAACATCCAGAAAAAATATTTTATTTATATACATACATACATAAATACATATATATAAAATTATTAATTAATATTCTATAAATGTTGTTTATTCAAATATTAACACTTTTCTCAGCAAATAAACACAAACTATACAAATAGTTCTATTTAAATTAAATAAATATGGCACCAAATGCAGAGGTATTACTATAATATAATGTACTTGTTATTTGTATACAGTATATTATACATTGGATACTGAATGTATTCTAAAAATAATTCAGAATTGTATCAAAATATTGAAATTAGATTGCAGTGTTAGGAAGTTTAGAATTGTTGTTCAAATGTCTCAAATCAGCATTTTCAAGCATAGAAAACCTATTTAAATTGCAGAAAAGCAAATAAAAATGTTAAACTTTAAATCAATTGTAGGACACTGGGAAACTAAATTATAAGAAATGTTAAATGTGTCCAGAAAGATGACCAGGGCTGTGGAAGACTCTAAAATGACAGAGGAAGCTGGTCCGCTTTGGGAATTAAAATTAATGTTCATCAAATCAATTTTCAAGATATATCGTTTAAAAAAGGGACATAATGCAACAGCCTGTCTTGCTCTGACCTTGTCTTTCTCTTTTTCAGCCTTTGTTTTCTTGTCCATTCTTTTGTTTTTGTTCTAGTCTTTGTCTCCTCCCCATTCCTGCCTTCTTGTCATCTGTCTCACCTGTCTGTTGTCTATAGTTCCACCCTCTCATTAGTTCCAGGTGTTTCTCATTGGTTCCATGTGTATTTATACCTCTGCTTGTGTGCTTTGTGTTTGCTTTATGTTTTGATCTCTCAGGCCCTGTTTTTACTGTCTCTGGTTTTCTTTCTGTTTCAGTGGTTGTTCAGTAGTGTTCTGTCTTTGTTTGGTCACCTTTATGGATACCGCTCTGTCATAGATGTTTAATAAAACCAAGGACTTGCAATTGTATCCTGCCTCTTCTTCTCCCTCAATGTTACAGATAATTACAGTATATTAATTATATTTTAATAATACCTTGCTCACAAAATGCTTGAAGTATTCAATGAAACATTAATTTAGTAATATTTAAATATATATTGTGTGAGTTATTATTGCATATTAAATAACAAAAAACTTGTGAATTTTGCACATGACCCCAACCTTTTGACATTAATTCATGGTAGTATTTCACGATGCACTGAATTGTTTGAATCATTGTGCTGTCACACGTTTACCTGTTGTGTACTCTTGCCTTATATAAGGAAACTCAGCTCAGCCCAATAGACACATTGGCATGGTTTCTGTATGTTCCTCCAATGACTAACCTCTATTTTCTACTTTCAAATCTTTAATAGCCAGTAATCCTCTTACGTTTCCACTGAAGTCAAAAGCTCTGTTCACACACTAAGCCCTGAACGCTTTGAGCACAGGATCATTCATGTACCATCTATAGAATTATGGAGCATGATATAACATACTTACCATTTACAGGTAGGATTTCTATGCCGGACCGCGCGGACCCCCATTTGGAATTCAGAGATGTCGAGGGAGGCGCTCGTAATTTACTCTGACAATCCATGAAAGTGCGATTTGCAGCACTGAATAAAAACTGAATTATTGGCTTAAACACACAAGCGTGATGAAGAAGGATGAATAGCTCTGCTTCCACTTTGCTTTTTCATCCGGAACCTGGAAAAAGATTATTTCAACAAAATTCACACACAAACCCTCAAAACAGACTCATTAAAAGAACACATAGCGTTTTTATTGTTTAGGTTATAGTGTAACGTGGCAGAATAAATGAGTCATAATCCTAAATCGTGGTCAAAAAACAGGCAATGGTCAAATCCAGTAAGGACAAGAAGCACAAAAAGACAAACATAACAAGGAGAACGAAGTTCAAAGGGCAGAAGTCAAAATAGCAAAGAGAGTCAAAAACCGGAAAATCATAATAAACAGAAGAAAATGCGCTCGGTAGCTCTTGAACAAGAAGCAGCACCTCACAAACTAGATTAAAAGCTCGGGCTTTATACTAAACTAATTATCTTGGAACAGGTGTAACCAGTTAGTACTCAGGTGATGGAGAACAGTGATTAGAGCAAGATGAAGGGCTGAGAATCATGTGATCCCCCTGTTGATTCTGGGAAATGGAGTCCCTAGAGACCTCTGAGCCTGAGGGATGTGTAATGTATAGATCAAACATTTTGTGGTACTTTTTAATGTAGTCAGTGCATTACAGTCTTGAAAAAGATGGTTCTTTAAGAGATCTTTAGTAAAGAAAAAGTGGTTCTATGTAGAATCGTGACCACTCTAAGAGCCCTTTGTGGCTCTTTGCATGGTGACAGCGTTCTTCAGATTGATAGAAAATTAGCAATAGAAGGGTCTATATAGAACCTAGATGAATAAGCTACACTCTTAGTGAAAAGGGTTCCACTATTGTTACAAGCCAAAGCCAACCCCTTTTTTGGAACTACACTAGTTAGGGATATTTGGCTTTCGGGTGAAATGGAAAAAGTAAAAAGTTCATGCTACAGTGATTTTATATCATGAAAGTAAAGCATTTAGTAGTAGAAGCATGCAATGGTGATTTCCTCATCTCAAACAATGTATTGAAACAGAAGCCAACGACAGCGGTGGGTAGACCCCAACAAAAAATCTCAATGTCTCAATAACTTGTCATGTGCCCTTGAGCATCAATTACAGCTTGACAACGACGTCCCATGCTGTTCAGAAGTCGACTCATTGTCTGCTGAGGCATGGCATCCCACTCTTCTTGAAGGCCCTCAGGTCATTGAGGTTCTGGGGTACAGAGTTATGAGCCTCTACACGGCGACTCAGCTGATCCTGTAGGTTTTCTATGGGATTCAGGTCTGGAGAAAGTGCAGGCCACTCCACTTGAGGTACCCCAGTCTCCAGCAGCCGTTCCCTAATAATGCGACCTCTATGAGCTGGAGCACTGTCATCCATGAAGATGAAATTAGGCCTGTGTTGTTCATGCAGAGGCACAATGACTGGATGAATGATGTTATTCAGTAGTATGGGCTCGCCACTGTACCATTCACAAAGTGTAGAGCAGTTCTATATTGACTAGACACCCCTGCCCACACTGCAACACCACCACCACCACCTTGCAGTTAAGCTCCTTGTTAGAGAACAGCAAGTTGTGAAAATAGTACTGAAAGATTAAACAACTGGACATGTGCATTCAAAAGTTTAGAAAAGGTCACATTTAGTTCACCTGTAAAGGTTAGAGTGCATTTAAGGTTCATCCTGAAATTTCACCCAAAAGCCAAATATCCCTAACTTTTTGTGAGTAGTGTGCATGCTTTGTTAGAAATAAAGGTTCTGTGCGGGTACATTTCTTGTTTATCGAGGTATACATAAGGACTATATTACATAGGGGGTGAGAAGGCAAGTCTACAACAGATGCAGTGATAGTTACATTTTTCATTCTTTAAGCAGAAGAAGAGACAGTAGCCTTTGCAGTCAGAGCATCGCTGAGCTGAGCTGTAGAGCTGCTGGCTATGGCCTGCACTGTGGCGCAGGTGAGAGAGAAAGCAATGATCCAGCTGCTCATCAAACGCCAGCTCTATGTCCCCCTTATCCACGCGCTGACAACGCCGAGTCAAGTTAAGAGTCCCCCGGGAAACGGACAGGTTGAATTCTTCACATCCTTCCTTTTCCTTTCCTCTCTGCACTTCCACTGGATCTGCTCTCTGAACAGCAGTTTGTAGAATATGTGTAATCCCTCCTGACACTGTATTACTGCTGTTCATTCAAGTCTAACCTTAATCTGAGTGGAAAACATGTCCTGCGGCTGGAAAAGATGCATACAGTGCCTGTCAGCTAGCTTTTTATAATGTTTTTAACCTAAATAACCATTTACAATTACATTATTTACCCTAAATGTGGAGTTAGAACCTGCTTGATTCTTTAGTTTTACACTGGAGCTATGAGGCTAATGTAGGTAACAAGCAATGGAAGCTTACATCCTACTTGCTAGCATGCTTAAATCATGACTCACTTTTTTTAAACCATGTTCAGTTGTTAAGTAATATGTAACAGATTTGCTTGTGTGGTTTCTGACACCGTATGAAACACTGTTATCTACAAACATGGACAATATTAACCTACATTTGAGAATTTAGCTAGAATCTTGTTGAGTTTTGGCTTTAATCCTCTACTGCATGCTGTTGCCTCAGGGTAACAAACCCATTTTTCTTACTTTACAATGATGTGATATATATTTAATGATGATGAAAGGGTTATCAGAGAAGAGAAGGTTTGAATGAACTATTTGTTTATGACACACTTCTTTAATTGTGGTTTTGAATGATTGTTGGATGTACAAGAACTCAAAACAGTATGTTGTGTTGTTGCATCATAGCAACAATGTTTTTTTGAAAATGATACAGAAATGGAATCTTTTTGTAGTGTTTTGGGGATTTAAAGATGAACAAGTTATGCATTTGCTTAATTTCATTAAAATATTTATATTTTAAAAAGTTTTTCATATATTAGCATATCAGTTTTCTTTCCATTGCCATGCAATGCTGCCTCAGGGCAACGTAACCCAAAAGGGTCTCCAAACACATTACTTTTTAAGTAAGGTTCTGTTTTTAATAATTACACCTATTTTATGCCAGAATGGAATAGAAACCAAGCTTTTTATTCACAACATTACTCTCATAATGCATGCACTAAAGAGCACAGTTAAAGATAAATCAGGCTTATTTTGAGAAAAATAATATCGCATGCATGTATTTAATACAACATAAAAAATAAACTCCAGCTAGAACTAGATAGATATTTATATAGATATTTTTATATTTACACGGCAACTACTACACTCTTCAAATGTATAGTGAAAGTGTGCAGGAGTTAGGAGTTATAATGTTTTTAAGTAAAAGTATAGTTTTTGTCTCTAATTCTTTTGTTTATTCTTCATTTTTAAATGTTAATTATTGTAATTGTTTCTTGTGATGTTAAGGATGTTGATTTCCTCTAAATAAATCTGCTTAGGCTTTAATATGCTAAGTTATTGCAAAGTGATAAAGAAGAGATGCTCATTTGTAGTAGAACATTTTGAAAAGCTGGTGCTCCCTGACAAAGCAGACTTCTACCTGAGGTCAGAGATTTTGGTGCATGTTGTTGCTTAAAGGAATAATTTGGTGAAAAATCTAGTTCACATGATTTATCGGTTAACCTGTATGCAGTTGATCAGCCAACACATGCCTGGTATCTCAAGTTTGCTTTGTTAGTCCACAACAGGAGATGCTGGGCTAAAGTTGGGACACATCCCAGGCTTGTAGTATACTAAGGCTTATTATTGAGTAACTACAGGGATTCAATGCAAACTGACTGAGCTATAAAGGTTAACAAAGTATGTAATTAAACTTTGGGCCCCCTGGTGGGCCCTGTCCATGTAAGGGGTTCAATTATTTTGTTTTCGCAACTGTAGCAATTATTCTGATTTGATTAATTTTTTTCATTATTTATTTTACTAATATTATTATAATTATCTAATTTTTTTTTCAGTCCTGATTTCTTTATTGGCTCGGCTACACTGTAAATGAGGGTCACCCTCAATTTACTCTGAATTTAAATTAAAGTAACACGTTGGGCCAGCCGCCGGGTCCTAGCCATTTAAGGAGTTAAAGAATATAATCTCCCCCAAACTGGGTTATTGGATGAACTAGGACACTATATAGGTCTCTATATGTGATGCGTTGAGCTGCTAGTGAGCAATGAGGAGTGAAAGGGGTGGGATGAGAACCCCTGCTGTGAAAACTTTTCACACTTCTCCACAAAAGCTGCTTAGAAAGGTTCGTTCACGGTGGTCAGAGTTTGTTCTTAGTTGGAATCATTTTTTCCATTAGGCTGCAAACCAGAATGCAATGGTCAAAATCTCATAGTTGTGGTCAGTTTAATGTACAAAACATACCAAGCTCTTCATCTAAGCATCTAAGGCTGAGACTAGGTGAATATTCAGCAACACTTTAGTGTAGGGTACTGTTTATAAGGCTACACAAAACTTCCATAAGCTTGTCATGATAACTGACATAACCCTACATAACTGTTTATTAATGCTTATTCCAACATGCATAATTAACCTATAAAGGTTAAATTGGCCACTTTGACCAACATCAAATTAAGTAGCCTTTATGACAGATGATGCCTGTTGTAATAAGCATTTATGAACAGTTATGTAGGGTTACGTCAGTTGTAATCACAACTTTAAGTCGTGTAGCACCCGATGTTATCTAATATTCTTATTAAGTGGTAACATTTTCTATTATAGTCCTTCAAGGTTGTGGTATTAATAGTAGGAAAGGATTTTGGGTAATATAATGGTCAATCGTTAGATAGTCTAACTAAATTATACTGAAATGCTGAACAGGTTTCCAGGTATTATGTGGGTAAGTATGTGGTACAAACTCAACAATACTGTGTAATTATTTTGGATTAAAAGTAATAGTTGGTTATATAATGTAAAAACATGATACACTAATGAAATGCAAAGAGCCTTACAGAGTATGCACTTGTTTATTACCTATAAACATAACTGAATCTGGGCTTTCAAGGAAAGCAGTGATTCTTACAGTAATTGGTTTAAAAGAGCTTTAAATGTTTATGTCAGAAAACTATGTTTGCATTTTTTTTGGCCTCATTTTACATCATGAAACTACATGCTCCTTGAAGTTGTTTCTTGTTTCTGATTACTTTCCTGCTTATGATTGTAACATTACACTGAAAAAGCACTTACTACAGTGGAAAAACATGAAATGTATTGCTATCACAACATTACTTTTCCATGGTGTCACGCAGAAAATGTGGCAAAATGAAAAGAAAAACCTCCATTATGTTGTTTTTCACATCACTTTACCTGTTTATTGGAAAACAATGCATGCAGATTTGCATTCAAGATATGCTGAGTTCAGATTTGAATACAATCTACCCTGAAATGTAATGAAGGTAATGAAGATGTAATGTTTTTTCTTCACCCAGCAGTATTTCAAACAGCATTAAACCAATGTAATGGATCTCTTACTTTTCATATCCACGTTTTTGTTTAAATGCAATCACAGTTTAGCTGTATTTCAATGAAGCAAATACATTTGAAGTACAAAAAGAAGTCAACCATTGTAAAAAAAAACAGTGTAATGGGGGTTTTGCTTTTCATTTTGGTGCATATTCCACATGTCACTATGGAAAAGTGTGCCTTGTATTTCAGTGTTTTCACTGCTGTGACTGCATTTCAGTGGTAAAGATCTGTTTAAAGTACTGCATGGTGGAAAGTAATGTACCCAAGCCTTCATCACATTTCAGTGCAGACTGTATTCAATTCTGCATTTCATTTTTTACATTGAAAACAATGTAATAGAGGTTTTGATTTTTATACTGGCATGTGCTCTGCACGTCACTGTCGAACAGTAATTGCATGTGTGCATTACATTACGTTTGTCCACTGTAATAATTGCTTTTCAATTTAGCACAAATTAATCTCCATAGTTATTGGCTTAATCATCTGGAACCTGTTTATGTTTTCCTATGTAACTTAGTTAGACTTTCTGGGGATTTACCATCCCCACAGAGACTGTACCCCACACTTTCTCAGGTAATATCTAGAACCTGTTTAACATTTCTGCTACAGTCATATTGCCCGAAAATAATTATTGGAGTTTGTACCTCAAACTTTACCTCACACTCGAACTTAAAGGACTTTAAAGGAAGCATCGCCATAATTGAATCTCTGTTCTGAAGTACAAAAGGTCTTTTCTAAAGGGTTCTGGACTCATACTCTCTGGTCCTGCAGTTCTCAAGGGCACTGCATCACCTTTGCAGAGTCACGTCGAAGTCAACTCCACTGACTTAGTGATGCTATTTCCAGATGCGAGTTTACATAAAGCCCCTAAACTGCTGGAGAAAGCCCTCGCAGGTTTGTGCTCTCTCCGGAAAGCCGAATCTAATGATCTCTCCCAAACAAACCACGGCCGATCGATGTGTTTGTCTGGACAGACTAGAGAAAGAGAGCGAGAGAGAGAGAGCCCACACAGCGGCCTCAGAGACATGCTCCTCACAAACACATACCACAGTGACTGTCGCAACCAGGTCGAGGCAGTCCACCACACTGAGCACTCCAGACAGCAGATTCTGTCACAGCGAGTAACAGTAACAGCGCCGCACCTCGCTGTTCTCTTCATTTAGATACTTTCACATTGCATACAAAGGGACTACAACTATATAAATGACACATTACCAACAGGTGCTGATCAGTTTACAGTAGATTCAGAGTGATAAGTCTTAAGATTAGGATTGTGAGATGTATTGAAGGTGCCAGGATGGCACCTACATTCTTGTTTGTTTTTTTTGTTTTTTGTTTTTCTCTCTGTCTACCTTAACAGGTGCAACCCCACCCGTGGCTGCATGGGTGGCGCGTTCAGTTCTCCAATATGATGTCTATTGCTATTCCCTCATCCTCCAATCAAAATCAAGGCTGAGTGAAGGTGGGGTTGATGATAAAAAGCTGACCCGGCATCATGAAGAGAGGAAGAGAGAGTGTTGTGTTTGTGAGGCCTGTAGTTTGCTGGTAGTTTGACTTATGATGTTAGTAGAATTGTAGCCCGTTCATTCAGTGTTACACATTTACACACCTTTTATACTATGAATGCTCCAGTAAGGCTGAAGGTATTATTACGTGCTGAGAATGGACCAACACTCAACTAATATCTGGACAACAGCGGCCCTGTGGTCAGAAACTGACCAATGATGAGTGAGGTATTGGGGCAGAAAAACTGAAACAAATAAATGGAATATAGTCATTGTGTACTATAGTGCACCTATAACGTAGGTGTTTCTAATAAAGTTGCCAGTTAGTGGAAGAACAAAGTAGGTGTTTCCAATAAAGTGGCCAGTGAGTGTACGTACAAGGTACTTGTTTCTAATAAAGTGGCCAGTTAGTGGAAATACAAGGCAGGTGCTTCTAATAAAACAGCCAGTTAGTTGAAATACAAGACAGGTGATTCTAATAAAGTGGCCAATTAGTGGAAATAAAAGGCAGGTGCTTCTAATAAAATGGCCAGCAAATGGAAATACACTTAGGTGTTTCTAATAAAGTGGCCGGTTAGTCGAAATACAAGGTAGGTGTTTCTAATAAAGTGGCCAGTTCGTGGAAATAAGAGGCAGGTGCTTCTAATAAAATGGCCAGCTAGTCGAAATATAAGATAGGTGTTTCTAATAAAGTGGCCAGTTCGTGGAAATAAGAGGCAGGTGCTTCTAATAAAATGGCCAGCTAGTCGAAATATAAGATAGGTGTTTCTAATAAAGTGGCCAGCGAGTGGAAATACAAGGTAGGTGTTTCTAATAAAGTGGCCAGCGAGTGGAAATACAAGGTAGGTGTTTCTAATAAAGTGGCCTATAGTATTCTATTGTATACTATAATAGTGAAATCTGTATATGTCTAAATTAACTCATGGTTAATTTATCTGTAAATGTTACATGTTACAGTCTACAGGGTTTCTGCACCAACCACTCCACTGGGGGCCTTGACAGGAAGCGCTCCTCAAGCTTCCCTTTCCTCTTTTTTTATTCCTCCCTCTCTTTCTTTCTCTCCTCACCCCCCCCCCCGGCCTCCCACAGCTTGTTAAATCAAAACATGTCACTGCGCGTGATTGCAACAGTCAAGATCTAATGTATGCCACCTGTGGGTGTGCTCCAAGGCCTGTAAATTATATTAAGCCTATAAAAAAAGATCAGCTATCACAGAGCCATGATGGACTGGAATAATTATTGCTGGTCTCATTTTGACTGTAAAGCTCACAAAAGACAAAGAGTTTGAGGGGGAGCGGGATCGAATAAAAGCCCCCCAACGCCCCACAGGCGTAAAACGATGTGATTCAGTGTCGCGCTGAATCGGTCCCCTGTCAAGACACAACAGTATGCATGCCATAAACAATAGTTATTATATCATACAAGCTTACGACAGGCTTGAAAATATACATGCTCCCTAATAGATGCACTTGACATTCATATGCTTAATCGAGTGCACTGTCTTTCAAAAGTTTGGTGACACCTTCTATTCAAATTTGACTTTTCAGATTTAGAAAAAAGAAAGAAAAGAATAAAAAATGCTTGGAAATGTTCATTTAGCATAAAGCAGCTATGGATTCAACACTGAGCTTCAAGCTCAGTGTGGTGTTCCACAAGGCTCTGTTTTAGGACCTATGTTATTCACAATATACATGTTACCATTAGGCACCATTATCAATAAACACAGGATAAATTTCCACTGCTATGCCGATGACACTCGGTTATATATATCAAGAGAATCGGATGATAAAATTAAACTTAGCAAGATTGAGGACTGTGTAAAAGACATAAAAGACTGGA
This sequence comes from Pygocentrus nattereri, assembly GCF_015220715.1. Lineage (NCBI taxonomy): Eukaryota > Metazoa > Chordata > Actinopteri > Characiformes > Serrasalmidae > Pygocentrus > Pygocentrus nattereri. The sequence goes on from NC_051227.1 coordinate 17,065,186, forward strand.
TGTCGAGTTACCTTCTCTTACTTAACTCAGATAAAACAGAGGTCCTCCTTCTTGGTCCAAATACAGCTAGAAACAAACTGTCTAACTTACCTCTTAAACTTAACAATTTCTCAGTTTCATCAAGCTCATCTGTTAAAAATCTTGGTGTCATGATAGACCCTGATCTGTCCTTCGATGCACATATAACTGATATCACTAGAACAGCCTTCCTGCATCTCCGCAATATTGCTAAATTAAGAAATGCATTATCTCTACAGAATGCAGAAAAACTAGTTCATGCTTTTATTACTTCAAGGCTAGATTACTGTAATGCCCTGCTGTCCCAGCAAAAGCCTCAACAAGCTTCAGCTAGTTCAGAACGCTGCAGCCAGAGTCCTCACAAGAACCAGAAAATTTGACCATATTAGCCCAGTTTTATGAGCCCTGCACTGGTTACCAGTTAAATTTTGCATTGATTATAAAATTCTATAACTGACCTATAAAGCTCTAAACGGACTCGCCCCTCAGTACCTGAGTGAACTTCTCTCCTACTATGAACCATCACGCCTACTTAGATCACAAGGTGCTGGCTCACTACTCGTACCTAGAATTAATAGTCACATCAGTGGGGAGAGCTTTCTCATACAAAGCCCCTCAGCTCTGGAATAATCTTCCTGTTAATGTTCGGGACTCAGACACAGCCTCAGTCTTTAAGTCTAGGCTAAAAACGTACTTGTATAGTCGAGCCTTTGTTAATTAGTCTTCCTTGTCAGATCTAGACCTGCCGGAGTCTCTGCTGCTCTGTTATACTGTGATCTGTGGTCAGCCACTCTTTACAGAACTGACTCTGTGTTTTCTTCTTTTCTCTGCCGAGTTGAACAGCTGCCCACCCTGGGCGTCTGATGTTGTTGGCCATTCTGCCCTGATCGGGTGCCACTGCTCACCAGCCATCGGCTTGTTTCTCCATAATCATAAACTAATCAAATTAGCCACTGCTTTCTTTTTTTCCCCACTTTGTTCTATAATACTTCATAGTAACAATGCTTGCTATCCGGTGTCGACCAGAGGAGGATGGGTTCCCCTTCTGAGTCTTGGTTCCTCTGAAGGTCTCTTCCAGTTTTAGGGAGTTTTTCCTTGCTACACTTGCCACTGGTTTGCTCATGGGGGCTTGGACCCGGATTATTCTTTTCTTCCTTTCTGTAATACTGATTGTTCTGGAAAGCTGCTTTGTGACAACACCTGTTGTAGAAAGCACTTATAAATAAACTTTGCTTGCTTGCTCATCAGAGTGTCTTCCTTAGTATTAACCCCTTAAATGGAAAGGGCTCACCAGTGTGCCCAAAGTGTTATTACACACTTCTATAACCTAAGAATAGCTCAGCCAGTTTGCACTGACGTCCCTGTAGTTATTGAATAACAAGTTTATAAGCCTGAGATTACAAAATTACTGAATTATTAAATGGTTTAGATGTAAACAAAATCATTCAGAGTGGTTTGGTGTGAAATGTGGCTTTCTAGAGAAATGCATACGGTCAGAAATAAAGGCATCATGCAGGTACATGATTCATTCATGGCACAAACAATGTAAGTGTACCCTCAAACGTGCAACAGTGGTTTTAAGGTCCAATTGTGTACCTAGTGGAAAAGTAGATCATTGTATCTTTTTATAAAGTAATGTTTTAAAACAGAACCACTTAATAAAAACCTGGAGGCAAGACAGGGTGTGTGGAGTCAGTACAACTGAGAAAAAATCATTTCAGTGAATTGTGGTTCAGTTATGTTCCCTGACTAAAGGCACTGAGATGTATCCCTGAGAGTCCCACCACAGTGACAAAAAGGGTACTGCCCCAGAGACAGCGTCGTACCTTTTTTTCTGAGAGTGTACAGTCAAAATGGCTCATTATTGAAGTACTAAGAACCAGATGTTCTTATGTCTGCACTACAAATATCACCATTTCATCTACCATCCAGAATGACCGGTGAACTTACATGTGTGTCAAAGTTTTATATGTCATGCTGAAAATGGTAAAATACTCCCAAATTTGAACATTTCTTTGGGCACTATTTTTTCCCTTCTACGCCCTGCATGTACCTCTATGCCCTGCACACGTTGAAGCTACACACAAATACCAAAGTTGAATAGCTTTACAAATTTGGGGTTTGTAACGACCAGTTCACCAACAAAGACGACCCAAGACCTGAGAAACAAATACAGAACATATTTCTGCAAATGCTAAAGAAAGAAAACTGTTGTTCCCTTTGTTGTATTTTCCAGCTGAAACTGGAATCACGGTAAGAAACATTTGTGAGAGAAATACATTAGTTGTCGTTAGCCGCCATGCATATATCACTGTTAGCCGTTAGCTTTCAACAGACTATCTAAATTTGGCCACGCAATAAAATAACTTTCCGCCTCACTATCCTACCTCTTAGACTGGTGATCAGAGTAGCAAGTCATTTGCTGTTGACGCCACCAGTTTCCGTTCGCCCTGGGATGTTCTGCTTCGGTTCAGTCTATCTTTCCTTTTTGACTCTCTCTTCTTCAAGCCACTGCAGCTCATTTGAGTATTCTGGTTCAAATTGGTTTGGCTCTACAACATTTTGGCGACACACCTCCTCAAAGTTCTCCACATACTCTGCCATCTTCCTCAACAGATAACACAACTGTAAAATAAACTGTAAACAAAAGCTTTCCCTGGGGTTAGCAGTGCTGAATGGCTGTAACAACAAAAGCACATAAGCTCATTTGCATTGATCTCAGTTGAGAATGAGGTTTTGAGAGGAAATATGGAGCTAAACCTGGAGTAAGAGTTTATAATAAAAATACATTTTAGGCCAAAATGTTATAACAAAACTATCCCAAAACAATGTCTCGGGTGTCAAAATGGCCTTACATTCATAGTCATTTTGTGTAATAACTTAAAAGGATGTTGATTTTAGAGCCATGTAAATGCGTTGGACATCCAAGCACTATAATGGTGAACAATTTTGACTCGATACATTTTTCTAGAAAGGCACATTTCACACATTTTTTTTACATTTACGTCATTTGGCAGACGCTCTTATCCAGGGTGACTTACAATTTGATCAGTTTACACAGGTAGGCCAAGGGGCATTAGGAGTCTTGCCCAAGGACTATTGGTATAGTATAGGTTGCTTGTCCAGGCGATGGATTGAACCCCAGTCTACAGCGCAGTAGGCAGAGGTGTTACCCACTACACTATACCACCTTATACTGAACCACTCTGACTGATTTTGTAGAAGTAGTGCATGTACAAGACAGTGTGCAACAGGCTTTGAGGTACATTTTCGAGTGTGTTAGATGTGCTGCCCAATCAGCAGTGATGTGTATGTAAACTGTGTTTGTCAAAAGTATTTTATTGTAATTTCTTTTTAAATAGGACATGCTAGAAAACAGCCACTATTTCTGTTTAAATAAACATTTCTTAATGTTTTGTCAGGGCTGAACGCAGCTCTGGTCTCAACCATGCACAGAAGTTGCTATATAGCCAGTAGCTCCCTCTCATGGGCAGACTTGTGAGTGAATGAGTCAGTGAGTGCATTTACATGCAATCAATAATCTGGTCGATTTCTGCAGTTATCTGATTATTCAAGTCATATAAATGACATACTCTCATTTTAGAGTAAGGTCTAGATATCGGATTAAGAAACCTGATAAAGAGGCTGGATTTTAGCTCAGTAGTCTGATTTCTCAGTGCTGTGAACTCTTACTCTGATTTCTTTCACATTTCTCAGTCTGTGCATGTGAGAAATCAGATGGAGGTACTGGAAATAAGCAAGCAGCGCTGCTGCAAGACGCATCAAAACACTTTTGGAGTGAAACCTACAACATGCTTGATGAAAGGAAGGATGTAAATATGCTTCATCTTCTAGATGATGTACATTCATATTTTCATGTAAAGTGGCACAATATTTATAAAAAAAGCAGTAGCATGAAGTTTGACTTTTACATTACATTTACATCATGCCTTCTTCTGTGAGTTTATTGGCTGGTTGCAAAGCAGAAATCTAATTACTGTCTGATTCATTTAGACCTGGAGTTTCCCCATTATCTGCTTATTCGAGTAAATGTAAACATGTTGATCCGATTACTGACAAAATCAGATTTTCTGCTGTTAATGGATTATTAAGTGCATGTAAACACACTCAGTGAGGGAGTAAAGGAGTGAGTTACAGGCCAGGTCCATGAGGTGCTTCTAAAACTTGTGAAAAGCTGTTCTTAATGTAATGTAATGATATGTTTCCAAGCATTCTTTGGCCCATTCACTGGGAAATTGTCACACAATATAAAGGCCAGGAATTGAATAAACTGCAGTTGTGGGGTTTGTGAGCACAGCAGTGATATTTTTATTTACACACACGCACACCAGGCCTTCTCATCCAACATCAGTGTCTGACCTCACAGATGCGCTTCTGGAAGAATGGTCAAAAATTCCCATAAGCACACTCCTAAACCTCGTGGAAAGCCTTTCCAGAAGAGTTGAAGCTGTTATAGCTGCAAAGGGTGAGCCGAAATCATATTAAACCCCATGGACTAAGAATGGTATCTCACTCAATTTCATATGCGTGTGAAGGCAGACGAGTGAATACATTTGGCAATATATATATATATATATATATATATATATATATATTCCATTTTAGTGGATGAACATGAGTGTAGATGTGCATTTCAGTGTAAGCAGTGTGTCTGCAGTGGGGGGGGGGCGCAGGGTGGGCTTTATTTCTGGACAGTCGTGATTTACGTCTCCAGGCGCTATCCTCTGCCAACACTCCGGCGAGTGTGTCACCGCTGGTGTATCTGACCGCTCACTTGATGCGGGGTCAACTCAACTAATTAACTCTCCAGCCACGGATTTCATTACCCACGCTTCTGCAGCTCAATCACTCGCTCGCCCGAGCCCACTGTAGCCTCCGAAACAACAGCACGCGCCCACCAGTGATTAATGAGCAATTCTCAGTGGAGCAGGTAGAAGTGACAGGCAAGTTAGACAGTGGATTCCTGGCACTTTTTTTTTAAACTCACTAACATACACAGACTGCAGAAAATGATCTCTTAGGGCAGTAAATCTAGAGCTTCGTATAAGACTATTCTGAAGTTATTCATCTTATTCCTTGATGTTTTTACTTATTCTAAACCTCTCAGTTCTTAATGATTGCAGACAAAAACAAAAACATGCTGCAATTTTGTGTTGTTTATCTCTCACTCGTAGCTCATTAAAACACACCAAAGTGGGGATTCTAGACTTTCAGTCCATGTTTGTGAGTAGACGTTGTTCTTATGATTATGATTTGAATTTGATGATACATATTTATTACTGCCCTGCGATGGACTGGCGACCTGTCCAGGGTGTATCCTGCCTTTCGCCCGAAGACTGCTGGGATAGGCTCCAGCATCCCCCCGCGACCCTGACGGAGAAGCGGCTTAGAAAATGGATGGATGGATGGATGGATACATTATTGGAGTGTATACAATCTTATTTAACACATCTTTTCCATGTTTTGGTCATTTTTGACATCAAAACATGAAAAAAAAGCCAGACTTAATCTTTCTGGTAAAGAATGTAAATTGAAAGTAAATGTTATTTTATATTCTTAAAAAGTTGGTTCTTTAAAGATTCTTTACTAAAGGAAATGGTTCTACATAGAGACATATGTTCTATATAGAACCACTGCATGCTTATATGCTTCTTTGTGCAAACTGAATTGAGAACCATTAGCCAATTGTGTTTGTGCAGAGAGGAATTAGACCTCGCATTTTATCCATCCATGCAGTGAAACACCCACATACATACACACTAGTGAACACACACTAGGGGCAGTGAGCACACTTGCAGCGGTGGGCAGCCCTTTCCATGGCGTCCAGGGAGCAGTTGGGGGTTAGGTGTCTCGCTCAAGGGCATTTCAGTCACGTACTGTTGGCCAAAGGGATCAAGCTGGCGATCTTCCGGTCACAAGGCTGGTTCCTTAACCTCCAGCCCATGACCTCCCCATGTCAGATGTGGGATTTGAACCCTGGCCTCCAGGAGAGACTGCGAAATGAACACAGCACCTTAGACCCCTGGCGTGGTGAAATGGTTCTTCAGATTGATGGATAATCTATGGTTCTATATAGCACCAAAAAGGGTTCCTCTATTGTTATGATGCCAATCCTGTAATAATAATAGAAGAACCCTTTTGGTCCTATGTAAAATCATTTTCAAAAGGGCTCTATATAGAACCACATCTAACATTCTTCTTCAATCTGAAGAACCATTTCACCATGCAAAGAATCCTTTAACTCCCTACTGCAGGCATTAAGAGAACAATGTTTAAAAATATATTCACTTTTCTTGCATAAAATTAACCTGATTGTTGAATTCAAAAACATGTTTTCGACAATAGAGTGTGCAGGGATTCTTTTGGTGCACGTTGCCCTCAGGCAACATTGTGCGACAATGAGACAAAATGATATAGATCCGTGTTCCCTGAAGTGGTGAGATCTGGCTTGTGATTGGTGAATCCATTCCACTGTCGCACAATGTTGCTTCTAGGCAACATATTCTGCAAATTTGCATAACTGAAAAATGATACTGAATATTAAAAAGAGGTTTAAAAGTGCCCATTAAGAGACCACATGACCAAGAACATGCTTTTTTATTGCCTTACTCAAACTCTGCCCTTCATTGTTAACCCAGTCAGTGTCTTTAAATATGTATAATGTCATTGTAAAGTGAGGAGAATGCTTGTTGCCTTGAGGCAACATTGCGCAATAGAGGGTTAAGCATGGAAAAGGTGCTATGAGTGTTCATGGTTCTATATAGAACATTTATTATCACTAAAGAAATCTTGAAGAACTATTTTTTAAGAGTGTATTCTTTTTTTTTAAGAGATTGCGTATCACAACTTCTTCTTCTTCTTTCGGCTGCTCCCTTTAGGGGTCACCACAGCGGATCATCTGCCTCCGTCTTGCCCTATCCACTGCCTCCTCTACTTTTACACCAAGCTAATATGTAGAACTTATGAGACTTAAATGTAAAACTTTAAATTGAAGAGACTTTAAACTTAGAAGAAAGATAGTTTCACATGGTTTGATTAGCTAAGTGGAAACAAATGAGAAAGTTGACTAATATTATAACAGTCTCACATTAATCTGTTAATTATCTTAATATCAAGACATTTCCAGTCCTACAACTTAATAATAATGCTACCGTTTTGCACTGTTTTCCATGTTGCTTGATATAAACCTCAGGAAGTAAAAGAGTTCAAGCGAGAGTTTGAGTTTAATTTGACTGATTTATGAAGTTTAGAAGAGATGGGTGTACTCCAAAATCCCATAAAATCTTCTTTTGTCTCATCAAAATGAGGCGAGGCATCAAAATCTGAAGGCCCCATGCGAATTAATAACAGCTTACACCCCGCAAACAGAAGATTTTATGTCTTGCGAACACAAAACAACTGAACTCATGGTTGTAATTAAAACATATTACATCTCGCTGCTTCTCAAATTATAGTTTTTTTTATTTCCCTCACTTGTTTTTGCAGTTCAGAGTTGAAACGCTGAAGGATTTATAGTAGCATAATTAGATTTTCTTTCCATGGTGACAAAGGTGCGCAGTTATTTAAATGTTATTATAGAAGATGAGACATTATCAGCGAAATTAGAAGCCGTCAAGGGACGAAACGCAGGTGACAGTCTCGCGGCATATTATCAGCATTTTCAGCTTACGCCCACGTCCACTTATGTTTCTATATATGGAACAAAACTGTACACACACTCGTTAGAGAGTAGTGTCCGTTAAGCTAACTGTATCTGAGAAAAAAAGTGAGAAACACATTATGAACAGTTTGTTTTTTCATCTTAACTCATGAAAGAGGTTTGATCTTGTATGAGAGTCATTTAGGTTGATGTGGACTGTTATAGTAATAGTTATTGGCCAACATACATTATGTGTCCATTCTAAAATGAAGGGTAGTAATAGGGAGTTTGTCCTCCTTTGCTGCAGTAACAGTAACTACTCTTCTGGGATAGCTTTACACTAGATGTGGGAACACTGCTGTGAGGAATTGATTGCATTCAGCCACAAGAGCATTTGTGAGGTCAGGTACTGATGTTGGATGGTCAGTTCTGGATCACTCCAACTCATCCCAAAAGTATTAAATGGAGCTCCATCACTCCAGAGAACGCAGTTACTCTCCTCCACAGCCCAATACTGGGGGACTTTATACCCCTCTAGCCTAGGCTTGGCATTGGGCCTGGTGGCTTTGGGCTCATATGTTGCTGCTCCAGAGCATCACATTCTATTGGTCAGTGCTTTTCTAAGGAGATTATAGAAGATGTGCCAGCCAATGTCAGCAATTAGAGCCCTTTAAAGCAGCTCAATTCACTAATTAGAAAGACTATCTGGACACTTCTGGACATTTATCTTATTCTTGAGCTGCTGCCTGAGATACTGAGGTCATTTAAAGCAAACGTTCGGCCACAGATCTGAAGATAACATGTCTAAAACATATGAGTGTTAGGATTAGGGCCAGGGTGAGGGTTAGGATTAGGCTTTGGGTTGAGGTTAAGGTCAGGGTTAGGATTAGGGCCAGAGTGAAGGTTAAGATTAGGCTTTGGGTTGAGGTTAAGGTCAGGGTTAGGATTAGGGCCAGTGTGAGGGTTACACTTAGGCTTTGGGTTGAGGTTAAGGTCAGGGTTAGGATTAACACCAGACTGAAGGTTAGGATTAGGCGTTGGGTTGGGGTTAAGGTCAGGGTTAGGATTAGGGCCAGGGTGAAGATTAGGCTTTGGGTAAAGTTGGTAAGGTTAGGTTTTGTGTAATGGAATTAACATATTAGTAACACATCTACTTAATGTAAGTAATGTATCAACAGAAGGACCACTCCAAATAACGTGTACGTTTTGTGCCGAAGCTACAAGGCTAATGTAGCTAACAAGTAATGGAAGCTAATATCCACCAATTAGCTCTGTGTGAATTTCAGGCCTAAATCATTACACATTTGCCTCAAACTCTGTTGAGTAAAATCAAATAGACTCATGTACAGTAAGTATGCAAAAGTTTGGGCACCTGTGCAAAAGTAATGGTGAATTTTTACATTTTCACATTTATTTTTTTTTTCAATATGTTAAAAAATGTCATATTTAATTGTGTTCTCTGAAGAGGACATGTTCACTTATTTTCACTTAAAAAATGTATATTTTTCTGCTGTTAATTATGAAAGGAATTTATGCCAGTACTGTAAAATCCTACAACCTAGCAACAGTTGCTATATTCTTAAAAAAGAAGGTTCTTCAAAGGTTCTTTCTCAAAGCTCAAATGCTCAAAGAACCCTTTACATGATTAAATGTTTTTTTTGCATCATGAAATGGTTCATTAGCTTGATGGAGAATGTGCTATAGATCCCTTTTTGGAAAGGGTTCTATATAGCACCCAAAGGGGTTCTAGTATTGCAAAAAGATGGTTTGTTAGGGGTTCTTTAGTAAAGAAAATGGTTCTATGGAGAATGTGCTGTAGAACCCTTTTTCGAAAGGGGTCAATACAGCACCCAAAGGGGGTCCAGCATTATAAAACAAAAACTTTAAAAAGATGGTTCTTCAGAGGTTCTCTAGTAAAGATGATGGTTCTATTTAGAACTATAAACACTTTGAATGCTAAAAAAGATTCTTTGCGTCCTGAACTTATTCTTCATTGCATGTGTTTATGGTTCTATACGGAATCAATTTCTTTATCACAGTGCCCTTGCAGAACCACTACTAAGTGTGTTCAAGGGTTCATGGCCAGGTCAGTTCCTCATCTTTACCTTAGTACATTCACCTCTACTGTGAGCATACTGTGTATCCTTTTCCAGCATAATCGTCCATCTAAACCTCCACAGGCTGTGAGCAGTGAAAAATGCTGTACTGTCTATAAGCCATAAGTCTATAAGTTATTTAACGCTACATGTTTTCAGATTGGCTCACTGACAATGAAGCACTTCTTTTTAGATATATTTTTAACAGTCCTACTCTGTTCCGTTGATGACTGTGACAGAGCTGAGCAGAAGTGTGGCTAAAAGCAAGAGCTCGACAGATGGTGAGAAAAGAAAAATAACTTTTTCAATGAGTCAAGGTCACCTTTCCTGCAGTCTGTGGTGTTTTTTACCCAACAAACTGTGGCATCATGTGTCCTTAATTTTCCTCACCCCTATATGTTCACTGTATACGGTTCACTACAGAACTTTATGCGATGGGGTCAGTAAGTCTGTCCCATCACCAGGACTGTGAAAGGATACTGGGACATAAAAAGGGGACAATGACTGGGGGATTGAAGCCTAGGTGATATTAAAATGTGCATAGAAGAAATTCTTACCTTGCTCTTGTTCTGTCCTGATCCTCAGGGGAGTGGGCGCCTTCCCTTATACTGGCCGGTAGAGCCCACGGCTGTTTGTAGAAGGGGGGTGGTGGGATCCAAGAAACTGTGGGGAAAGACAGAAAACGGTTAAGAGTATATCAGTATAAATGAATGTATTTACCAGTGGTGGACAATAACTAAGTAAATGTAATTGGTTTCTGTACTTAAGTAGTTTTTTCGTGTATTTTACTGAAGTTTTTTCCATTTTGGGCGACTTTTTACTTTCACTCCACTACATTTCAGAGTCTAATATCTGACTTTTTCCTCCACTACATTTTGAGAAATCTGTCGTTCCTTTTGGTTTCTGTGTATATAAAAACGTAACATGTCAAAACAAAAGAAACACAAAGCAAGAGCACCAATCAGGGCACAGCGGTCACTTTGTTTAGAGCTGGTTTTGACCTGTTGGTCAGACCAACCCAGTGCAGCACACGGTTCAGCGTCAGCGCAGCATCGTAAAATCTTGGGAGAGTCTGTTCAACATAAATGATGAACTAACCTAACTTTGTGTAAATAGAGCACAATATAGAAATATGTCCACATATGCAGTCGAGACTGACGCGGCTTTTTTCTGAATTTCTACAAACACCATTTAATTT